>NC_081178.1:26448663-26748663 GCF_012432095.1 Onychostoma macrolepis
AAAATGGTCCTCTTTCATAGTTTTGTGTCAATGTAAATATATACAATATAGCCTGGCTGTGTCAAATGCTCTTAAACCTATACATATACATAACGTGTCATGCATGATAATGTTTTTTTAACTGCCTAGAATGTGTCTGAATGTTGCAGAATCTTAAGACTAAAATCAGATGCTGTGTGAATGTATATGCCCGAATGACGTCTGTAGGAGAAAAGGTATTCACTTTTTAATGGCGTGGAGGAAGAAGAAGGGAAATGTCACCAGGAAAGGTAGATTACATCATCACTATTAATAGAATATAAAAGTCTGCAAATACTGCTCCTTCACTTCTTGAAATGATAAATTCTTGAGAATGTGGGCACTTCTGCAATACATTCAAAGAATCATCCAAGGACACGTCTGATGTAGAACATCAGTGAATGTACAGGAGCGAACAATGTTTTAGTGGAGGGACAAAGTGAAGAGGAAGCAATATCCTCTAATTTCAGCATCATTCACAATGACAGAAGCATCCGGTCCATCATGGTGGGTGGTTTTAAATTTAGTACAAATATCTCAATCTATTGGCTTCCTCGTTGTGTGCATACAACTCTGACCTCCTCTGCTTTTACCCGCTCGTCACACAGCCACATTCTCATCGGCTTGTAAATATAGATTTGCCTAATACTTAGTCATTGCTAATAGCATATGCATTAGACAAATGAGAGGTACAAGCCTAAGGGGGTTTATTGAATACACCGTACCTTGGGAAATTAATTATTGCCCATGGTGTTGTATTAAATGTCAGCTGGGTGCTGCTCAAGAGGAACAGAAAGGATCGACGGTCAAGTCATTTCGCATAGTGAAAAATGCAAGTCGTGATTGAAAAAAAAAAAATATATATATATATATATATATATATATATATATATATATATAAAATCTAGTAAAGATATGCATCCCATTTGTGTCTGAATGGTTATTTATTGATCTTACCCTTAATTAATTTTAAATCTGTGAGGTCACTTTGGCCATTACATATCCACATGGTGGTTTAAGGTATTGATATTCACAGACTATGTGGAGTGCGGCGGCTAATCAGCAATACACTTGGCAAGAGATTCATAAAGCAGCATCGTTTGTCACACAGTCCAGAATGGTAGACAGAGGCTTTGCCTGGACTATGAATGTTGGCTCAACTCAAAGCTAAATATTTGGCAGAGAAACACCAGAAGCAGAAATGCAGTGAAGTCGTGTGGATTTCATAGACTTGGCAGGGCAGAGTAAATCTAAAAGTGGGATTGAACAAAACAGAGAGGGTTTGGATAGTGTCGTGAAAGAGGGATCAAAAAGGCCTGAGTCAATTAAAATAATATTCCCATTTTTCCTTTAGTTCTCAATACAAAACTGTTTGCAGTACTACAGATTAATAACTATGCTTTATAGTGCATGATAAGAATAAAAAATACTGCAAACCTTGATAATGACATTCCGGCTCTGCCGTTACATGGCTTTCCTTCCATGTGGTTGTAGTGAAATAAAATAATGGTTATAAAACGTTCTTGTGAATGAAAGTACCCTTGTGAAATATATAATGTTTTCAGACACTGAATCGAATGTTAATTGCAAAATAAATGAATATGTATAATAGTCATATAAATGTGTATGATATGCAGTTAGTTGAGTGTTGTTGACCCACTTAAGTAGCTCTTAAGCACAGCTTTATGTGCAATTTCATATTTCTATTGTCTTTGAAATATGGTTAAAGTGCTGAATGTACTGACAAGTATTTATGTAAATAAAATATACTCGTCATTTCTATTAAATTATACATTTTTTTGTAATCGCAACTTCATTACAAATGTATAATTTAAATGTTCAGTCATATAAATGCAAAGAGTGTTGAGAATGTCGTGAAAATATCTATCTATCTATCTATCTATCTATCTATCTATCTATCTATCTATCTATCTATCTATCTATCTATCTATCTATCTTTTGGAATTACCACTGTCTCCATAGTGGTTAAACGTGAGATATAATTTGTTTTGGGTAAATGTAATGGCCAGTCTTTATTTGTTCCAGAACAAATCGTTCTGGCTGAGGGCAAAATCTCACGTTATATTTTATGTGACATTAATGCTGTATATCAGAGCGCTGCCTTTGTACTATTGACTGCATTGCCAAGCAACTTTTATATGAGGGCTGTTGTTGTTGTTTCATAAATATTATTATTCAATGAATAATATTTTATATAAATAATAGTTGTATTTTTTTAAATAATAGTATTTAGTATTGGGAAACTGTGTATGTTCGTGATGGTGATTTTAGTTACATTGTTCCACTATTAAATGGTGACGAGAGACTGTTTTTACGAGTCAGCAGTACAGACTTTTATATTGAATTTTATTCTGAAACAGGTTTGTAAACAAGGAAGGTACTTTTACTTTCAACAACAGCTTGTAAGGTGCAGCCAACAAATGCACTGAGCGGCACTGTCATCAGAAATCACCATTAACAGATGAAAGGATAGTACAACAAAGGTATCTCTTTCCTCAGCAGACATTCAAACTAATGTTTTATTGTGAATATGAGATTGAGCTGAAGAATGAAAGTATGGAGCGAATTTTGTGACAATATTCATCAAACAAATCCAGTGTTTTGCAAATAAACACAATCTGCTTTGCAAAGAAAACTCGTCTTTCAAACAAATGCAAACCGATTTGCAAATACAAAACTATTTGAGAGAAAATGCAGAGGTATGGACAAATGTGTATTGTGTGTTACAACTGTGAGACTCGATTGCTATTTTATGAGGAACTGTGACTTGATTTTCTCACAAATGCATGCAGGCGGATTTTCTCACATGTGTCCAAACAGATTTTCTCACGTGTGCAAACAGATTTTCTCACAAATGCAATCTAAAAACAGCAGATGGTGCTGTTGGTCAATTTACGCTAGTCTCTCGGGACCCAAAACACCTTTTCAGGGAATACAGCAGACCAACATGAATGGGAAACAGGTGAGTTTCTGTCTTACTATATCTATAATTAACCATTTAGCCTAGGTGTTTTCACAAAGCGTCCCCACTACAAAGTTAGTGAAATTCACAATAAGTGCTGTAAAGTTGTTAACATGATTGTTTAGTTAAAAAATCAGTAGTGACATGGTTAAACATTTAAGTAGTTAGTCTTTCCTTATAAAAAACTGATCCATTCTCTTTACCTCTTATCCTCTGTTGGATTGCGGGATATAGAATATATAGGCTACATATGTTGATACAATTGTTTAACATTCAAAACAATGCAGGGGTATAACAATAAATTGTGTCACAATATATAGTAATTTTAAATGCAAATGTATTATGGATAGCGACAATATTGTGTACCAAAAATGAAAGCTTAGACAATTTAATTTAGAATCAGATATAGTAATATCACCCAAGAGGTCATTAATTATTAACAAAAAACTTTTTAAATGTTATAACACTGTGCAATTATTTGTGTCAAAAATAATTATGTAATTTTGTAGCTAAGCAAAATGATGAATATTTCTCTTCTGGAGTCACTCTTGTCATGTGAATTGGGGAGAAGTTCACGCTGATATAATACTAAATTCAGCGTTTTTAATAAACATTGGTTTACCAGTATTTCAGAATGCTTTTAACAATGGAATGATTAGAAAAAAAAAACTTTGGGGTCGAAGGCCGTGGGTTTTGTCACGTTTTCATGATGACCACGAAAATAACTACAAATACAGATACGAGTATTGCATAGTTTTAAACTGCAAAGGTTCTACTTTTATTTGTGTATAGTCTTAATAACAACAGAACAATGTGCTTTTGTAAAATAAAGAAAACAAACAGGGTGCGTTCTCTGCCGTCTCTGGGAATTTTCTTCACTGGCACATTAATAAAACAACCTGAATCTCAGTGAAAATATGCCTCACATACATGATACATATATGTATAGAAAGCTTGACATCTCTACTGTTAAATAAACCAATTCAAATTGAAAACAAATATTCTCTGATTAGGCCTATATAATCTGTATGAAAGTAAGGAGAGGGACAGTTTCTCCTGTAATGTGATCCCGCCTCACACTGAGCGCTCTGATCGCATGTTAATGATCTGAGATCAACCAGATAAACATGTAGATGCCCCTGAAAAATGGCATCAAAATGTCAAGCTTCATCATAGAATTTAGCCTACTTTCTTTTTTTGTGCGTTGGATGATGGCACGCTACACAGGTGAAGACACACTCTGGACAACGAGGACTCTTCTCGGAGTGACTCAGATGACGAACGTTTGCATTTTGAAGAGCCACTAATATAATTCCTGACAGTAGCCTTTTATTCTTAACTTCATGAGTTAAAATGTTGCTCGGCCACATATAAAAAGCTACATATTTTGAGTTGGGCTTTTCCAAACAGGCTATCGTCAGACTAAAATCTTCCAGTATTCAGAGTAAAATATTGGTTGAAATATGAGATATCTCCTTACAGGCCACTTTTAGTTTTAAATGTTGTACAAGGCATGTATATAAACTACTGTATGCTATACAGTATATAAACATAAATATGATAATAAACTATGATATCCCTTACGAAAATTAAAGTTGGTTTTACTATAGTAAAAGTGTGGTAACCATCTTTTTTTTTTGCAGGTTACCATTTCTGTAATGGCAGCTTTTCTGCAAATACCATGGTATTTATTTAGTAAAACCATGGTTAATTTTCGAAAGGGATATCGATGTTTAGATAATATTTCGGTACATTTATATAGTTGAATCACAATATAGCTCATCTGAACTTAAACTAGTTTGATTATAGTAGCCTATTTGTAATTAGTTTAGCCTACTCCTTTCAGTAGGTTGTCTATGTGTAGTTTTCAACCTGATCTCACAGAATTCCGTGTAATGTTCACGGACTTAATTAACCCCGAATCTGTGGTGGCATCACGGAATCGCCGAAAATTCCGTGATGGGCTCACAGAAGGCATCAGCCGTGGTCCATGCACGGATTCACTGGTTCAACAACAGTACCACGTAAAAAGAGTGACTCCGATGCAGTTATACTTTCACTGGAGTACCTGACCCCACCCCTACCCTAAACCTACCCAGTTCTGAACAATAATAATGACGATAAATTATCGCGTCGGCATATTGAAAGTGTTGAACCAGTGGATCCGTGCGTGGTTCACGGCTGATGCCTGTCACTGACTTACATTGGTATCACTTCTGTGAGCCCATCACGGAATTTTTTCTGTGAGCCCATCATGGAATTTTCGGCGATTCCGTGATGCCACCACAGATTCGGAGGTTAATTAAGTCCGTGAACATTACACGGAATTCTGTGAGATCATGTTGGTAGTTTTATACTTGTTTAAACTTTTACTGCAGAGGTAGCCTACAACATTTCTCTCCACTGTAGGCTACGTCACATCATATATAGCAGAATGACAATAAATCTTACTTGACCTAATGTAAAAATAAAATTCATTTTTGGTACACAGTTGTCGCTATCCAAAATACATCTGCATTTTAGTATTACAATATATTGTGAAAATGTATTGTTATACCTCTGCATTTTTTTGAATGTTGAACAATTGTATCAACATATGTAGCCTATATATTCTATATCCTGCGATCAACAGAGGATAAGAGGTACAGAGAATGGATCAGTTTTTATAGAGAAAGACTGCCTACTTAAATGTTTAGCCATGTCACTACTGATTTTTGAACTAATCAATCATGTTAACAACTTTACAGCACTTTGTAGTGGGGACACTTTGTGAAAACACCTAGGCTAAATGGTTAATTATAGATATAGTAAGACAGAAACTCACCTTTTTCCCACTCATGTTGGTCTGCTGTATTCCCTGAAAAGGTGTTTCGGGTCTCGAGAGACTAGCGTAAATTGACCAACAGTGCCATCTGCTGTTTTTGGATTGCATTTGTGAGAAAATCTGTTTGGACACGTGTGAGAAAATCCGCATGCACGCATTTGTGAGAAAATCAAGTCACATTTCGTCATAAAAAGGCAAATGAGTCTCACAGTTGTAACACACAATACATATTTGTCCATACCTCTGCATTTTCTCTCAAATAGAGTTTTGTATTTGCAAATCAGTTTGCGTTTGTTTGAAAGTCGAGTTTTTCTTTGCAAAGCAGATTGTGTTTATTTGCAAAACGCTGGATTTGTTTGATGAATATTGGCACAAAATTTGCTCCATAGAATGCTGCATCAGATGCAGGTAATCACTCGCTTAGTCCATCTATCTCTCATAATACTCTACTCCACATAATACACTGCTTTTAATACAGTAATACAATAAGCTTGTAATGAAGCTCAACTCAATGTTCCTTCGTTACTAGTTCTAAAGTGATGTTTTGGAATTAGTAACAGAGGCTTGGACTCAGCTGTGAAACTGTCAACTTTAGATTTGTATCCGTGGCGAAAGAAAGTAGTTCTTCAGAAAAGAGGATTTTTAAAGACACTTCTTTGTTGTTTCTTATGTATTTACACACTTGTGCCGTCAAACATGCAATATCACATGAGTGGCCATAATATATAATCACAGCCGTGCCGATATACAGCCATATCTCACGGCTACTTGAGTGATATTGCTTATATATATTATGCAACAGTTCTGGTCCTCAGATTTATTAGTCATTTATTATCACATTTATAAACAGTCCAACAGCACTGGGGCTTTTCTTCACTGTTTCTTTTACTCTGCTTGTCTGTGTTTGCATGTTCCAAGCAGTTTGTCAGTCTGTGTGTTAGTGCCTTATTCTGCAATATGAGAGTGACTGTATGAGTGATGTGAGCCAAAGAATCATACACTCAACTTATTTGTTTAAACACATTGATTTAGTCAGAAATTAAACCAGATCATGGTATTCAGAGAAAATCTTTGAATAACTCACTCAACCCTTTAGTTAAAAATGCTGACTCATTCTGGATCAAAACTTCAGTGTGTTCTGCTGTGGCTTTGTTTGTAACTATTTTAGTTTAGTATTTTAGCATTGAAATAACTAGCGATATCTTACCTAAACATTTTGCTTATTGTGTAAAATCAAAACAGGAAAACTGCAATGTTTAGCGTCTCTATTTTTTCCCACTCTTTCCTTTTCTAAACTCATGCAAACTGGTAAAAAAAAAAAAAAGAAATGGTAGAAACATATAAAACCTTCCTTATTGGACTTAATGAGTTTCTGAAACAGTGTTTTATGTGTAATTAAATTAAACCTTGTCCCTGGAACGTTACCGGATAAAATCTTCTGCCCACATCAGCTCAAATTTACGTGTCAAGCAAATTCTAAGTACAGTATGTGAGAGCTGTAAATAAGCACAAGCTCTTTAATTTTGTGAGTGGATACAATCAATCACAGTGTAAACACATATAGCACACGGTTCTGTTTGCACACATCTGACGATGCTCTTAGTGCTTCATACTGAGAGATGGACAAACACCTTACCATATACATCAATACACCCTGACACTCTTAAAGAATAAATGCTCCTGCTCATGTCCAGGATACGGTAGCTGATCTTCTTTGAAGGGGAAGAACCTATAAAATATGTACTGCTGGAGAGGAAGTCCCAGAAGGCCTTTGAATTCAAGGGCCTTTACATCTTGTCTGATATTAACCTGCAGTTGCGGCTCTGCTGAATGTGTGTGTTCCATCAGCATGAGCCCTTCCATTCTGCCATGAATTATGCACTGCCTCATATTATATATTTATTTATTATTTGTCTCTCAGAGTCAAAATGAATGCCAAGCTCAGACCATAACAATTGCAACATGGACAGTCGGGATACAAACATATGCAAAGAGAACAGCTAAAGAATGATAAATATAGGTGATCTATCTATCGTTCTATCTATCGTTCTATCTATCGTTCTATCTATCGTTCAATAGTTCTACAGTATTTATTGTTCTATCTATCTATCTATCTATCTATCTATCTATCTATCTATCTATCTATCTATCTATCTATCTATCTATCTATCTATCTATCTATCTATCTATCTATCTATCTATCTATCTATCTATCCGTCTGTCTGTCTGTCTATCCATCTTATCGTTCTATCTATCATTCAATACTTCTATCTATCTATCTATCTATCTATCTATCTATCTATCTATCTATCTATCTATCTATCTATCTATCTATCTATCTATCTATCTATCTATCTATCTATCTATCTATCTCTCTATCTATCTATCTGTCTATCTATCTATCTATCTATCTATCTATCTATCTATCTATCTATCTATCTATCTATCTATCTATCTATCTATCTATCTATCTATCTATCTATCTATCTATCTATCTATCTATCTATCTATCGTTCTATCGTTCTATCTCTCTATCTGTCTGTCTGTCTGTCTGTCTGTCTGTCTGTTCATCGTTCTATCTATCTATCCATCACTCTATCTGTCGCTCTATCTATCTATTGTTCTATCTATCGTTCAATAGTTCTACAGTATTTATTGTTCTATCTATCTATCTATCTATCTATCTATCTATCTATCTATCTATCTATCTATCTATCTATCTATTGTTCTATCTATCTATCTGTCTGTCTGTCTGTCTATCTATCGTTCAATAGTTCTACAGTATTTATTGTTCTATCTATCTATCTATCTATCTATCTGTCTGTCTGTCTGTCTGTCTGTCTGTCTGTCTGTCTGTCTGTCTGTATGTCTGTCTGTCTGTCTGTCTATCTATCTATCTATCTATCGTTCTATCTATCTATTGTTCTATCTATCTATTGTTCTATCTATCGTTCAATAGTTCTACAGTAGTTATTGTTCTATGTATCTATCTCTCTATCTCTCTATCTATCTATCTATCTATCTATCTATCTATCTATCTATCTATCTATCTATCTATCTATCTATCTATCTATCTGTCTATCTGTCTGTCTGTCTGTCTGTCTGTCTATCTATCTATCTATCTATCTTATCGTTCTATCTATCATTCAATACTTCTATTTACTGTTCTATCTATCTATCTATCTATCTATCTATCTATCTATCTATCTATCTATCATCTATCTATCTATCTGTCTGTCTGTCTGTCTGTCTGTCTGTCTATCTATCTATCGTTTTACAGTTCTATCTATTGTTCTCTCTATCGTTCTAACATTCTATCATTCTGTCTATCTGTCCTTGCATCCATTCATCCGTTCATCCATAAATCTCTTGTCACTCTATCTAGTTATCACTTATTCTTCCATTCTATCGTTCTATCTATCATTCAGTCTGTCTGCATTATAGTTCTCTTGTACAATAGAAAGAGTATATACAGAAGTGTCACATTTGTTTGCTAAGTAAAGTTTCATTTACATTGCTCCGGCGTAGCGGCGTGACTTTGGCTCTCCTTGGAGCCGTGTTTGTTGAGCTGTAAATATTTGGAGGTTTTAATGAGAGCCTTGGAGACCACAGGACTGACAACAGGTCACACTGGTCAGTTCACAGTGCATTTTTTAAGAAGTATAGCTTAAGCCATTTCCTTCCTTTCGAACGAATACCCTCTTGGCTGAAAGACGTGCCAGTGATTTTTTCTAACATTGGCAGACATGCCATTCAGTGCCATACATTTTTGAAAGACATAGAGAGAGAGAGATAAAAGAAGGTGGTGAGAGGAATGGCCACAACTAACAATCGAGTCAGCAAGGTCTATGAGCGGCTCTGACATCTCTCTCTAAAACATTTCATGGAAGCATTTTTCACAGCAGAATCAATGAAATAATCCATGGAAGGGTTTACAGCTTGATTAAAGTCGAGCAGCTGTCTGAAAGGAGCTTTCCAATAGTTGCATGAAGGCTGAAAGAGAGGCATTTATCATAACAATGAACATGTTTATCATAATAATGAACATGTGGTCCTATACAGTGCTTAAGTCAGGATTCTCATTGACATTAGTCTGCATTCAAGAAAGATGTTCAGTCCAACTCAAAAATTTCAATTTTTTTGTGAAAATACTTGACAACAGAGCAAAAATATTAGGCATAAAATATAAGACATAAAACATGTACATTTATGCAACAGCCCAAAAGTGTATTTAAAGGTAATGTATTACAATATTTGGTTACTCCCTAAAAAAGTAACTAATTGCATTACTTACATTAGCTACATTTTGGGAAAGTAATGTGCTAGATTACTTTGTGTTACTTTTCTCATCTGGTTTGGGCTGGCATGTTTGTTTTTACAGTAAATATAAAAAAGTTATATTTTTGGCAAACGTAAAATCCTTTCACACAAAAAGTGAAATGAATAAGCCTCAGGCTGAAGGAAAAGTAAATTCAAACAAACCTTTCAGCTGTGCTGCCATTCTGGATTGCATGAAGAATATGCAAGAGTTCAACATCTTCTCAAACACACTCACACATACACATACACATACACATACACATACACATACACATACACATACACATACACATACACATACACAAACACACACATTGTGTTGTTGTGCAAGTGAGATGAATAAATGCATGTTTACATTTAGTCTAGAACCACAGTAAAATCATGTTCACACAGTGAACACAACGCCTCTGTACTTACTCCCGATTTTTCTCAACAATAAATGGGGAAACAAAGTAACTAGTGTTACTTATTTGAAAAATAAACTATTTTCTATTCTATATAAACTATAACTATATTTTCTTGTAAATTAAAAAATAAAGCATTACTTAACTAAAATCTGATTACGTAACTCTCGTTACTTATATTGTGCTACCCCAATACTGGCCACGGTTGTGTATTAAATGCATATTTCAGTGCCACTCACTGGACATTTGACTTTGAAACTTTAAGTAATATCAGTGTTGCAGAAAACCACATTTTCCAATGAGCCTGGTTTGCTAGATCAATATTCTGTACAACAATACTGAGCCAACGAGAACAGAAAAAAGCCCAATGCTCTGTAAGTTTAACTGGTTTTGATGAAGCCAGAGGTCGATGCATTTCTGCTGAAGAATGCAGAACTCGAGCACTTTAGCGCATGGATCATTGCCTCCACAACCAGAGCTAAACAAACACAGCCAAAGTTTTCTGCCGTAATGTGCCACACGCTCACTGAGATTCCACATGGCAGCTCCGCCTGAAGGCCTACAGTCCTGTGTGTGTGTGTGTTCTACCTGTTCAAGAAGTCAGATGCCAGGGGCCTGCGATTTGTGTGTCCCAATTCTGTCTTTCTGCTCCTTTGCCCCCAGCTGCTCTGCTTGCTAGAATATGTATTACGGAAGTAAGTTCTCACGCGGTGATTCTGATTCACACTCCGCTCCTCTCACACTGCGCTCTACTGTACCATTGTTTGTCTTTCTGTTTGAAAGGCCATTTGCCCAATTGACACTGTAGTACCTGCACTTTATGCATTACTAGATAAGGAAAATGATCTACAAAAGGAAGAGGTTACTGTTTGTACGTCAATTCTGATGTTGAAGAAAGTGCAGTCCAGAAAAAAATAAAAAAAAGATAAGGAGAAGCATGTGGAGTCGAATGCATAGATATTTGAATGCATAATGTACTGTTCATCTTGTTTGTCTAGGAAAGTACATTGTTCACGGTACGGGTTATGGCTTGAAAGGCTTTTCTTATTTTGCACTCTGACTTGTTTTGTCTTGTGCATGCAGACTGCAAACTTTAAAGGGAAATTGTGACCTTTAGAAAAAAAAAAAGAAAATGTCTTGTTTGGTTACAAGGAGCACAGAGTATCTGACATACGAACTGGTGGGAGAGTTTTAGACCGAGATGCAAATACTAAATGCCACAGGAGCACAGAGATTTGACATGAAAGATAAAGAAGAAGTCAACTTAAAGTTTCTACTAATTTTGATGCTCTCAAAACTGAATGTCATTTACAGTAGATGACTGTGGTCAAAATCCAAAATACCTTTCTTAATGCATGTTCCCATAATCGCAAATATAAAAAATAAAATAAAATAAAATAAAATGTAATTTCACAAATCTGCAGCCTGACCTCATTAGTATTTATAAATATGCAACATTCACATAGATTATTTAAAAAAAATAATAATAATAATAATAATTTAATTCAGCAATGATGCATTAAGTTTATTAAAAGTGGCAGTAAAGACTTTTATAACATTTAAAAATGTTTCTATTTCAAATAAATGCTGTTCTTTTGAACCTTCTATTCATCTGTGAATCCTGGAAAATAAAATGCATCACATTATCCACAAAAATGTCGGGCAGCACAACTGTTTTCAACATTGATAATAATCAGAAATGTTTGTTGAGCAGTAAATCAGCATATTAGAATGATTTCTGAAGATCATGTGACACTGAAGACTGCAGTAATGATGCTGAAAATACAGCTGCGCATCACAGAAATAAATTACAGTTTAATAGATATTCATGTAGAAAACAGTTATTTTAAATTGTAATATTATTTCACCATTTTTACTGGTGTATATTAACTTATGCTTGTATATCAACAATTATTTTACTCGTTTTATACTAGGTAAATGATTGCCTTGGAGTATGTGTGTATGTTTGACACATTTCATGGTGTTGTGCTGCAATATCTTGTCTTGTCAAACTTTAAACTAAACTGAACTAAACTGTTTTTGATAAATGATAAATGTAGCCTTGATGAGTACAAGAGACTTCATTCAAAAACCTACAAGTAATGAGATCAAGTTGAATTGCTGGTTAAAATTATATAAATGCATACCTTGAATATGCTCTATGCTGTGTTAATCAAGTAAATGCAGACTTGATGAGCAGAAGAGACTTCTTTTATGCCATAAAATATGTGTCATCATAGAAGTAAAATCATTTGATACTTTGCATTTCTTATGACTGTATGGGCACAGACCTGTTTAGTTTGTTTTTTTATGGATTGCATCCTCACATTCTCCAGTCAAGTGAAATCACTTGTTTGCTGTTATTTACTGAGCATTGAAAAAGTGAAAAGAGGCTGCCACACAAGTCACATATCTACACTTACCAAGAAAACCAATGTCTGTGAGATTCTATGAATCTATGCAATAGAAAAGTTGGTTTGATAGGCTTTATAGAAGTTTGCAAACCGAGAAACTGCCTTCACAATAACTGTAACTGACAAGGGACAAAAGTCAATATTTCACTCTCAGCTTCGAAAAGCACCAGGTGCGACTTTCGTCAAATTGTCAAATTATGAAAAACCTGAAATGAATCGTCTGGTTTACTCTGATGGGCAATGCAATGTTCTCTTCTGTCTACTTCTCTGACTTCTCCAGTGGAATGGATTTATCCTCTTTACTTACAATGAAGAGCACTCGGTGAGAAAACCATTCTGGCATGGGACACAAATCTAATCTAATAAGAGAAAGGTCAAAAATGAACAAAGCTTTTGCAAATACAGCTGGACATTGACAGGTATGGTATTTAGTTTCCAGGAACCCCTTCTGAGCAAAGCTGGAGAAACAAAGAGGCTTGGATTTATGAACATGCGCAGCATTTGCTTGCTGTTCTGAGACGACGAACTGCAGGAGACTGGAAATGAAGAGTGCTGCTCTGATAATGACTTCACACCCAAAATATTACCCATAAGCATAGCAATGGAACGGGATTTGGCATTGACTTGACCCTTCGAGACAAAATAATTGAAAAATGAATTTGATTTGCAGATGTTGTGATCAAACTTGAGCCTGTTTGGGACTGAAGTGACTGTTTCATGTTCAGATCACAGAACATGAACAAAATGCTGAAAGGCAAGATCAGACTTTCATTTGCATTAATGCATTTTGAAGATGTATTTATCCGAAGTGGCATACAGCATATTCAAGGTATGCATTTTATCAGCTTGACCAGCAATTCAACTTGTTCTCATTAATTATAAGTAAAAAAAAAAAAAGACAGAAAGAAAGAAATAAAAAATGTAATATAAAAGTGAGACTATACACAAAATGTTGGGGTCAGTAAGTTTTTCTATGTTTTTCTTTGTCTCTTCTGCTCACCAAGGCTGCATTTATTTAATCAAGAATACGATAAAAAAAAAAGTGAAATATAATTACAATTTAAAACAACTGATTTCTATATGAATATATGGTAAAATGTAATTGATTTCTGTGATCAAACCTGTATTTTCAGCATCATTACTCCAGTCTTCTGTGTCACATGATCCTTCAGAAATCATTCTAATATGCTGATTTGCTGCTCAAGAAACACACATATTGTTGCACAATATTTTTTGTGGAAACTGTGATGCATTTTTTATTTTTTTTTCATGGTTCATAGATGAATAGAAAGTTAATAAAACAGCATTTATCTGAAATAAAATAATAATAATAATAAAAAAAATTGTAACATTATAAATGTTATGCATACTTGAGGAATAAACATATTAACAAATTACATTAAATTATTATTTTAAAATATTCTTTGTTTAAAAAAAATAATTTCAGTTTGATATTTTGCAATGACATTCATACATTTTAGTGGCTCAGAAAGACATATGCAATAGTAACTTTACAAATAGGCTATATTTATAATATAAACGCTTTGTACAATTTTGCAATACATAAATTATTTTACAGTTTAAATGCTGTCAATATATCCATATATTTTAGCATACATACAAATCTTCTTTATTACCATTGCACATGAATACTGATGAGATCGATCCTATAACCGTGGCACTGGAACACAGCAAGACAAACCAAGAGAAAACCAGATTTCAATCCAAATGCATGCTTTAGCGCCAACATAAACATGCTTAAAAAATACTAATTATTCCAGTCAACTAATGAGAAATGGCAGATTCATTTCTCACTGCACAGCGCTAGTGGCCCAATGCGGCATAAAGCTGCTCTGGTGTCACAGACAGCTGCTCTCCGGCGACGATAATAATCAGATTCTCCACAGACAGCCTGGGATTAGTTTACTCAACAGCCGTGACTTCAAAGCACATGTAATTCCTCTATAAATACAAACTCTAAATCCAATATGAAGTGGTAAGTCTGTCGTCTTTGTTTTGTTTACTGAGGTTTTGCTGTTTTACCCATCCAGGGTAAATGTGTACATGATGGTGGCAAATGCGGAGAGGACATAAATAACAGCTAAACAAAACCTGGATAACGGATAGCAGTCAGTATTGCCATCAGGTGCTCTGTATTAGCATATGATAATATGAAATAACTTTTAACTTGATTTTCTGTGAACCCTCATATCTTATTCATGTGGTTTGAAAGACACATGATACAATCTCAGCATATTACTATTTATGCAGTCACATCTCATATGCAGCGTTGGTAACATTGCCCACAAAATATTCTCCAGCTCCACTGTTTGTTTACGGCAGCACTGACAAAATATTTCATTTGTGGTGTTTCTGTCTCTCACGATGGGGTCGTATACTTCATTAATCTAATTCTACCGTGATATCGGCTTACTGAGAGGCTGGGGAAATGAGTGACTGTGCTGTAGGAACCTGTTAGGATGGAGAGAGACTGACAGGCGGAAGAAAAAAAAGGAAGCAGATACAAAAACTGGCTGAAAAAAGACATAATAGCAGCTTAGAATAGAGGATGGTGTCAGATCTTAGACTGAATATGAATCTATATGCCCCTCTCATTTGATGTTTTGTGGTGTTACACATTTATGAAGGGCTGTTCAGCATGTTCAAAACCAAAATTCAGCTAAAAAAGCACTATATGGTGAATGGATTTGATAATGTGTATATTTATTATGTATATATACATACACACACATGCATGTATATATTTAAGAAAAAAAAAATGTAACGTTGATATATTAAATATATTTATATATGATATAAATTATATGAATATAAATATATACATGTAAATATGTTCAAAATATTAATGTATGTGTGTGTATTCATATATACATAATAAATATACACAATACAAACATATATTATGTAAACAAAACTTTTATTTTGGATGCGATTAATTGCGATTAATCATTTGACAGCACTAATATTATATTATATAACATTTTATTAAAATATAAAATAACATATTAAACTAGTATGTCTTATATAATCATTTAAAATGCACTATTTACATATTATTTAACATTAATTTATATATAAAATATAATATTTAAATGTTGCATGAATTAATTAATTTACTTATTTTTTATTTAGCATTTTGTCTTTATTTGTATTTATGCACACTCATCACACTCCACAGAGTTTGATATTTGATATTTAATACATGTACACATTTTGAAGTGTTTAAAAGTAACTTTCTAAAATGATGGTCACATGTTTATTACTTTGCTTCAGGCATGTATTGCAACGGTTCAGAATTTAAATATGGGGGAGTGTCGCTAAAAGATTAATATGCTATCGTGTTGGAAAATAACAAACCCAACGCTAAACCTACCCAATAGTGTTAATGAAAGCAAAAGTGATATAAAAATGCCTTCTCTGATGCAGCCATTCTATTTTAACTTCCTTCTATGTGGGTTTGAGCTGTTTTGTCGAACCATATTTCACAGGATTTATATGAGGAGCACTTCACAGCACAAGTGCAATGCCAAATCATCTGAGCCAAGCAAATCTACTGCATTAGAAACCCATACATATGAAGCTGGATATGTAAAAGTATCAATTTCTTGCAGCTTGTTATAATTGTTTTGAAGTCATACCATAATACTGTGCAAGGAATTGTGCAAAAATAGGCTTTCTTAATCAAAACGTTGACCCTGTAAATCATCATTTATGTGAAAAGGGATACAAGTTTTACTGTCTCTAGTGTTCATTTCAACTGGAAACTGCTGAGATTCATACGTACAGTAAAGTTAATATGTGTTTTGCAGAAAAGCATGTAGAGACACATATTTCCAATGAGCCTGAGTAGAGATTAAGGCATTTGAGCGCACACCAGATTGAGAATGTCCATCAGACAGTATTGGAGACCCTGGGCTCAAAGACCAAACATATGGAGAGAGAGAGGGAACAGATTTACTCTGCAGGGAACAAATAAGGGTGACTGGGGCTGAAGTTGTTGTCATTATAGGAATATTGGTAACAATGCTGACACACAGCAGGTGAGGATGGTGTAACAAAGCCAAATGCTGTGTATTTACAGTGAAAATCAAAAACCATGAATCAAACCATGATGGCTGCTTTGAAACTCTGCTTCATGAAGCTTTGAAACGTTAACAAATAATTTGTTTTGAATCAGTGCCTATAATGAAAACTTTCAAAAATAAAGTGACCCAGAGAAAGTTCGCTGGAGTAGAAAGTGTGAAAAAGACCCAGTCTGCCCCATATATACTGTACAGTAGTCTCTTTAAATACAGAATACAGAGACTCAGAAAAGCCCATTATTTCAAATCAGAATTCAGATAAAAAGGCACATTAAAGTAGCAGAATACTGTAATGCATTACTTGTAAAAGTAATTTCCCCAATACTGACTGTGGCCAAGTGTTTTCACATTGTTTCAGGCATGTATTGCGACAGTTCAGAATTCAAATGTCCGGGGAGTGTCGTTGAAAAATTAATACTCTATTGTTTTGGAAAATAACAAACCCTCTCCAACTGATACACAATATCCTTATTACTCGCCTAGAAAAGGCTGCGGGTATTCGAGGCATGGCTCTTGAGTGGCTCAGATAATTTCTTTCTAATAGGAACTTTTCTGTTAATATTGGTCAACCTTATTCCAAATCTGCTTCTTTCAGTTGTGGTGTTCCCCAAGGTTCGATTCTTGGTCCAATCTTGCTTTTATTGTATGTATGTAAAATGTGAACAAGCTCCGGTCTGCCCTACATATATTGTACAGTAGTGTCTTCCAGAATAAAGAGACTTAGGAAAGCACTTTAAAATCAGAATTCAGATGAAAAAGTATCCACTGGGAAGTGTGAGCACACAAGTGTTGTGTCCTTGTTGCGCTGAGGGAAGTGAAGGTTGAGCCGGCCCGTTGGTTATTGTGCTGCCAATGGCCTCGTCTGATCAAACATAAACCACAAAACTCATTTCACATTCCATGTAACATGTTCAGTTCAATCTGCGTTTGTCTGCCTGCCATTTAATACATTTTCCATTCAGTGAAAATGAATTGCAACCAAAATTAATCACTGCTCTTCAGAATGTTAAGGACTAATGCCAAGGCTCATGTTATTCCTCAAGTAACGTCCTTGAGAAACATTCCAGATCCTCCCCAGCCAATTTCCAGCTTACTCCGAGTCCTGCAGAACCATTTCTTACTTTCTTCATATTTTTAATGGAAATTGAATAGAAAAACTGCTTTATCTTGTGACAGCATGGAACATTTTATACAAAATGTCTGCTTTTTTTTAGTTTGTACACTTTTTTTGTGTGTTTAATTTTTTTTACATGAAAGCAGTATGTTATACTAGACAACTGTAGATATAGATTAATTATAGTATAACTACTAATTAGAGTAGTACTTACTAACTTTTGATGACTGTTCACTGATGACTCAAATGATGCCCCTTCCGCATCATATGATTTAAAGTTACATTTTACTATTACTTTGTGGTAAATTGGAAGTATATTGGTATTTTATTATTTTTTTTAAATTTATTTATTTTTATTTTTTGCAGTGATTTATTTGCTTTTTAAAACTTCAAATTTCAAATTTAAATATTACCAGACCTAAATATTGGCAGTTTAGTTCTTAAAATCCCTAACAAGACCATCACGAGCAAAAAAACAAAAAACATTACAACGTCATTGTGATATAAAAGAGAAAAAGAAGTATGGGCACAAAGGCAAAAATACAAAATTAGAAAGGTAAACACAGACAGAGCTTTGCTTTAGCATGCAGCACTGTATGAGGGATTTCAGAGAACTGGTTTATCATTGGTTGATCTACATTCTCTTCATTAGTGAAAGTCAAGATTCACTTGCACAATCCATGGCAAGTTTAAAAAAGACTAATAGAAATGTTTAGAAAATATGCTTGACAGATTATGACAACTAGATCAACCATTTTGCATTTAATGACTTACACGATGAACTAATGACTTGAGGTTTTGAGGGGTAAGACTATAGTACAGAGAACTATATAATACATTTTGAGCAACATGATATTAGCAACTGATAATGTAGGAAAACACAGACAAATGTACATAATCGATTGCATGAATGTACCAAAGCAATTTCAGCTTGTTCAAAAGAATGCTTTTATCATGTGCACAAGCGACTAGATGATGTCGAGCTTGAACAAGTAGTTTTGAGAATTTCATTTCTGATCTGAGAAATGCACCAAAGCCACTGAGAAAAACTGTAATAATATGTTTGTTTGTTTTTGTTTTTTTAATTAAATTATTAATTGTCTAAATAAATAAATAAAGTGACTGACTGAGTTTGAATTTGTAAACTCATGCATTTCACATATGTAACATGACAATGTTTCAGCAATTTCTGTGTTTGATTTTATAGATGAAAACAAGAGAATAGGCCTAGCTGATGTTTGTGTTTTGTTCGCATCATCAAATGTTGTCGACACAAATGGTCCTTCTTTCATGCAGTGCCTCTTGTGTTATTTGCAGTTATTTGTTTGCTTTCCAAACATCGTGTCAGACATTCACACTGGCAGGATTCACAGTAGTACAAAAGTACTTGTTTCCCATTGACAAACAAAAGTGTATTGTTGATTTTTGTGTGCAAATGATATTATAAATCCAAACAGCCGTGGATAATTGTGTGCTGTTAGTTTGATGAGTGCCAATGCCATTGTAATCTGACTTTTGACGCTCACACACACGTGTGTTTTCACGGACAGCAGCAGCGTTTGTTTCCCAGGCTTCACAGAGGCTGCAGTTCATCATCGAGTGAGCGAGTCATGAGCCGTAAACAGACTGACATGCTGGTAAACACGGCTGCTAAATCAACTCTGCAGGGCTCCGGACTGAAGTTTCTGTCTGAGTGTGAAGGGTTGAAATGCGAGAGTCCTAATGAGCGGCTGACATTCACCACCGCAGAAGATCACGGTTTCAGTGCTTAACAAAATAACAGGGGAAGATCGGGTTGAAACCTCATCCACACGCAGGATCTTATAATCAATGGCCAAAGGGTTCTTATGTCACGGAGGGTCTCATTTGATTTGCTTTACTCAGAGCATGATTGTATTTTCTGATGATCTGACCTTAGAAACGTTTGAGCTGTTTTCTATTAGTTTATGACTAATGTAGATTTTGCTACGATTTATTTTTCAGGATAACTGTATGAGCGAATATGGTGACACTTTAGAATAAGGAACACATTTTCACTGTTGTTAACTATGACTTTTCCCTCAATAAATTCCTAATTGGCTGCTTATTAATAGTAAGTAAGGTAGATGTTAAGTTTAGGTATTGGGTAGGATTAGGGATGTAGAATAAGGTCATGTAGAACAAGGCATTACAGTTTTTCTGGATTGCTAACACACTGTAACTGATTCATTTGGCCCCATTTTTCCAAACCATTCATACAGTTCTCAAAACAAAGACATGTTTCTCAAAACTTTTAACACATTTCACCTGTTTGCACACATGCTCCAATTTGCTCAGTGTTTTCTGCAAAACTCTACACAAAAACGCCATCATTTTGCACAGGTTTAACCATGTTCTCATTTAGAAAACTCAAACACACAATATAATTAACTCAAGCATCAAAAAATGAACACGAACAGCACACATTTATCCATGAGTGAACGTTCAGTAGCAAAACTGATGACACACAGGTCAGAATCTCAGGATGATATGCACAGGAGCACAAGTGATTATGTGTTTTGGAAAATGAATCCTGGTAGTGGGAGACAAAGAGGAATAGGAAGAGAAAATAAAATAATTAAGGGGATGAGGTCAAAGGTCGTTTGTTCCTGATGAAATACAAAGCACTATAGTTGACCACGTTCTTCTGCATGGACTGACCGTGAGGGAAGATGGCCTACAGGCTCATCTAGTAGCTTTCAATACTACTGACACATACAATATAATTACAGTACATAGCAGCAGTACTTCAGATGAGAGAACTTTCATTATTCTATGTACAGTAAATAATGTAGCACATGTTGTACACCCTCAAACTCATTACTGTTGAAATGATTTGTAGCCCAGTAGTCCTTACATCTACTCTATTTTTGCAGAACTGAGAGACGACTGTCCAGGGAAGACTAAGAAACCGCTATAACAAATAAGGATACTACCAATACTGTAATGCAATTTGGCTGAGGAGCTGAATGAATGAATGAATGAATGAATTTATTTATTTATTTATTTACACTAACTGACAGTATAGTCCAGTGTGTGTTTACTGTATATTCAGTTGTTTGGTCTTTCAACTTTTCTCTTCTAGTGGTTTTCATCTACTGTAAGATATCTTTACAGTCGTGTAATGAAAGTAAACTTTTCTTAAAGTTTATTGCTGCATTTTACTGTATCTGCACCGCTCTATTTATGATGAATACTGTAACAGACATTGACAAAAGGATTCCTATTTCCCAAAAGGAGGTTTTTGTAACAGTGTTTTGAATTGATCTCACTAGTGTTCTCTAGACATGAACGTAGTCTGAGTATTTGACAGGTTTGTGTATCATCTGAGGCCAAAGTTTGAGTCTGACAAAAGAGAACATGTTTTTGACTAAACTATTTGATTTTGACCTGGAAGTTTGAAGTTTGCACAAGTTGGTGTGTAATTTTGAGATTGTTTATAGTTGTGAGAAAATGGTGAATTGTTTCATGAATTGTGTGTTAGCAATCGAGAAAAACTGTAATATGTGCTTAATTTGCACTAATAAATGGCTAATATTCTAGTAATATACATGCTAATAAGCAACTAGTTAAGAAACCCTAATAAAGTGTTACCCTTAACACTAGTAAAAACTAGTATATTTTTTTTCATACAGTGTCATACTGTCCTGAAAATATATATCATTTTACAGTTTATCAAATAGTACTTGTCCAATCTTTCAAAAACTTCAGACATTACAATTTGAAAAAAATATTTTGCAGAAATATTGGTAGTTTAGGTTCTTAAAACATCAAGAACAAGGTCATGTTTCATCCCCAAAAGGTTTTCTAAAGAAAGTAATATAGTTTGCTTAAGAACTAATTAATTTTTTTTTTTTTTTTTTTGCATTGAGATTTTGTATTTTTTGTATTATAGGAAATCACCATTGAGAATAATAGGAATTACAACAACAACAAAAAAAAAAACATTGAGTCACATCACACATGACAATATGGGAGAGAAATGTGATAATGTGATGTCATGAAAGTAATGTCACAATTCAATAAAGTTTCTAAAAGTAGTATGATTTTTTGTCTTAAATGTGACCTGTTGCAGTTGAGTCAGTTTGCTTTTATGACAGTAATACGTACATGTTGCTCAGAGCAGTCTTACTGTTGTGTGTAGTATCTGCTCTTCTTCTGGTCTGCTGTGGAACAGACCTGCAGGTCTCTGACTGACCAACAATGCAGTTTTCGGAGCTGAGTTATCGTCCAGAGAGCTTCCTAACAGATCTCACATGAAGCTGAGGTTTTACTTTACTCTGCAACTACACAATATCGCTCAATCAGCTGGGGAAATGGATGTAAGCTCTCGCTGTGTTGCTGTCATCAGATTTCTGAGCCGAGAGCTTTGCTGAAACGCTGTGCCCGTTACCTACAGTTACATCACAATGATTTCTCTTGATCCAAACTGAAATCACTGCATAAACAAACCTCCTGCATAGGATTTGACTTCCAGAAGTTGAAACCATAGAATAAATAAATAAACACACCACTGTTAAATAAACTGTTACATTTGTTAAATCCTGGTCAGTTTAATTTACAACACTTTATTACAGTTTTTCTCAATTGTTTACACACAAATTCTGGTACTTGAGACACAATGACCACAACATGTAACTCATTCACCAACCCCCTGAACCAATTCTGCTAAACTACAAGCACAGTTCCTGCTTTACACTCAAATTGCAGTTCTAAAACACACTTTTTTCAAAACACTACACACAATTCTCTGCTTTTGGCACAATTGTCATGCAGAAAATATCTTGTTTTCACAAGGAACACACTGCCATTCAAATATGCACACTGACTCATCACAAGGGCAAACACCCGTCACACAGTTTTACAATTAGCAATCAGAGCTTTAGCATAAAAGGGCAACAGGTGAGCTCTTCTGTTTTGGAGCAATGGATGCCAACATTGGAAACAGAGGCAGAGCCAGAGGAGTGAGAGTAAGAGGAGGAGGACGGGAGGACGAGGACGAGGACGAGGACGAGGACGAGGACGAGGACGAGGACGAGGAAGGCCAAGGACCGTAATCTCTGATGAGATCCGAGCCACTTTGGTTGATCATGTGGTCAACCATGGTCTAACAATGAGGGAGGCTGGGCAAAGAGTACAGCCACATTTGAGCAGGTACACTGTAGCATCCATCATACGGACTTTCCGAAATGAGAATAGGTAAGAAATCTACTCTCACTAGAAAATTGCAGTACTGCATATCAATACAGTACTCAATGAGTACAGTAGTACAGTATTGCCTGTGGACTGTTCTGTAGGACTGTACAAATACTGTAAAGTATGTTTCAAGTATTTAGGAAATGTATACCTACAGTACTTTGTATTTACAGTATTTTACTATTTGTTTGGCAGAACTGAAAGATTACCAACACAAGGTGGTCGGGAACGTGTTCTGTCTCCTGAACAGGAAACTGAAATCATGAACATGGTCCTAGAAAACAACGCCATAACATTACGGCAAATACAAAGAAAAATAATAGAAAACAATGACATGTTTCAAAATATTGATAGGGTAAGCTTATCAACACTGGACCGTGTCTTGCGCAGAAATCATCTCCGGATGAAGCAGGTCTACAGGGTGCCATTTGAACGCAATTCAGAAAGAGTCAAATAATTGCGATATAACTATGTGCAAGTGAGTCCCACAATTGATGCATACTCTCAACACTGTATACAGTAAATTATACATATTTCAATATTGTAATCATAATGATTGTGCTTCACAATAGTGACCACTCCATGTCTATTTCTGATATTGTCATGTGTGTTTCAGAGAGTCCTTGAGCTAGAGGTGGCTGCAGTGGAGCACCAGTTCATCTTCATTGATGAGGTTGGGTTCAACCTCACAAAAAACGAAAGAGGGGAAGGAATATCATCGGCAGCGTGCCATTGTTGAAGTCCCTGGCCAGCGCGGAGGGAACATCACAATGTGTGCAGCGATTACCCACCACAGCGTCATCCATCACCATGCTACCCTTGGCCCCTACAACACCGCCCATCTGATCACATTCCTTGACACCCTACACAGCACACTCATTCCACCAGATCAGGTAGATGGCCCAGAGCAGCTCAGGTACGTTGTCATTTGGGACAACGTAAGTTTCCACAGGGCTGCTCTGGTTCGTAACTGGTTCACTGCCCACCCACGCTTTTTAGTTGTTTATCTCCCTCCATATTCTCCATTCCTCAATCCTATTGAGGAATTTTTTTCTGCCTGGAGATGGAAAGTGTATGACCGAAATCCACAAACGCGTATACCTCTTCTCCAAGCTATGGAGGACGCATGTGGAGATATAGCAGCTGATGCTTTTCATGGCTGGAATCGCCATGCTAGGCGATATTTCCCCCGCTGCTTGGCCAGGGAAAACATTGCTTGTGATGTGGCCAGACCGCAACAGAAGAGAGGATGCAGCATAGGTATTTTTTTAGTTTTTTTTTTTACTGTAACTGTATACAGTAAATTCTTCTGTTGTTTTGTATGTAGTGTATGTGCAACTTTGTGTTGGTTGGGAATGGGATGTACACTGTGTACATTGTTTTTGCAGGAAAAATAAAATACAATTTTACCGTGTATCTGTGTGTTCTGAGTATAAAAACAATATTCTCAAATATTTTACAACACACTTATGTTTGTACTGTCTGTAGTAAGTGTAACACTGAACCAAAAAAAGGCCTAAGTCATTATGATGAATGGAGAAGAAGTGTTTTACATTCATCATAGTGTTTTACATTGAGCACATCAGTGTTCAGCTGGTTCTTATAAATGTCTATACATATGATGGTTTGTGTGTCATTTGAAAACAAAATCCCATTTTGAGAAGAAATAACATTGTTTTGAATGTAAAGTTTCATTTTGCAGGATAATTGAGGGGTTTTGCCCATTGTGTGTGTTTTTGGATTTGTGTGTAGAGTTCTGAGAATATGAGGCATGCTTTCAGAAAATGTGTGTAAACAATTGAGAAAAACTGTAACAAAAAAAAAGAAAAAATCTATTTCAGTCATCCTACTTCAAATGTTTGTTTATTTTAATGTGTTAATTACAGTTTCTTTGCAATTTAATTGTGAAAATTTCAAGCAATTTCTGAGTGATTGTTTCTAAACCAATGCATGGATTTTAATGAAAACTAAAACTATAAGTATTCTTATTACTTATTACTAAGTAGCAATGTTAGTGTGACACATTTGTATAATTTATAAATAACAACAACAACAACAATGTAATGTAATATAATTGTAATTTATATAATTGTTTTAAATAAAAATGTATATATATGTATATAATATATGTATTGTTAGTTAGTAGTTAGTCTGTACACTGTAAAAAAAAAAATCGTAAAAAAAAGGTCAAATGACTGGCAGCTACAGCTGCCAAACAAAAACCCTAAAATTACAACAAAATACCTTAATTGAAATAAAGCAAAAACAATCATTTTACAGAAAATTTCATTGAAGGTTTTACAGAAAAAAACTGTTATTTTAGAGATTTTTCTTGTTTCAATTACGATATTTTACTTTTAATTTTACGGTTTTTGTTTGGCAGCCGTAGCTGCCAGTCATTCGACCGTTTTTTTACAGTGTAAAACTCTTATTTTTACAGATGTTTCCTGGATTATTACAATGAAATCACTAAATGTTCTACAGAGAAACACTGTTATTTGACCAATTATTACAATCAAAAGCCTTCGATAAAAGTGTCAAAGCATGCTCAAGATGGAAAATTCAGTTTTATTTAGAAGACAAAATACAAAGTCTGTACAGATGCCATAAGAAATTAAAATTTAAAAGAAATACAGCACAATTACATTTAAAATACTGTACTGGTGAAGAACATAGAACACTTTCATAAAAATGTTGAATTAAATATATTCAACTTAAAGAAGTTCAATTCCAGAATAAATATTTTCTGATAATTTACTCACCCCATGTAATCCAAGATGTTCATGTCTTTCTTTACTCAGTCAAAAGAAATTAAAGTTTTGAGAAATTAAATAATTTTTCTCCATATAGTGGACTTCAGTGGAGTCAACTGGAATGTTTTCCTCAAAACCTTAATTTCTTTTCGACAGAAAAAGAAAGACATGAACATCTTGGATGACATGGGGTGAATAAATTATCAGCAAATCTTCATTCTGGAATTGAACTAGTCCTTTTAAACTGAACAAAAATACTAAAATATATGTACAAGATTGTCAAGCAATTTTATTATTCAAATGTAAAATAACATTATCAATGAATTCTTCATAAACACTTCTTCAGAGCCCCAAGGAGGAATTGAATAGCTAAAAATTGCATTTCTATCTGATCAGTTAGGGTTACTCTCATGATGAGGTCATGAGTACATAACATAAGTCTTATATTAATCCACAATATTCTACTGACTCCTGTGGGCTCCATATACAGTGGTGTCCTAAATGATTAGAACACTAGTATTTTCACCAGCTAAAAAATGGTTTTAAGTCAGTTATTTCTATCTTTTGCTGTAGTGTTTCAGTAGGAAATATCAGTTTACATTTCCAAACATTCATTTTGCCATTAATTTTAATAATCCAGTGAGATTTTTGTTTGCACAAGGAGTCTGACGACAGCCAGTGCTGCACACAGAGATCTGATCTGATCATCATCAGTCTGTCTGGAATGGCATGAAGAAACCGAACAAACTGAGACAGACTACATCCAGAAGAACTGTGGCAACGTCTCCAAGATGCTTCAAGAAACCTACCAGAAAAGTTACCTGAAAAACTAACCACACGTGCACCTAGAGCAAAAGCTGCTTTAAACGCAAAGGATGGTCACACTAAATGTTGATTTAATTTAGTTATAAAAGTTAATTGATAGAAAATGTATTTATGGCATTATTTTTGACAACATCCTCATTTAACAGAATTTTTACACAAGTGCCTAAAACTTTTAGCTTTGCAGGTAGGTTTCTTGAAGCATCTTGGAGACGCTGCCACAGTTCTTCTGGATTTAGACGATGAGATCAGATCTCTGTGTGGAGCACTGGCTGTTGTCAGACTCCTTGTGCAAACAAAAATCTCAAAAAATTACAATTAAGGGCAAAATGAATGCTTGGAAATGTAAACTGATATTTCCTACTGACACTATACAGCAAAAGATAGAAATAACTGACTTAAAACCATTTTTTAACTGGTATAAAATAAATAGTGTTCTAATAATTTTGGGCACCACAGTAGCTCTGGTAATATATGTAGAAAAACATATGTATTTTAATTCTACATATAGTTAAAAACTAATAGCTATATTAGTGTAATAAGTAAAACCAAAACATACAAGAAAAGGTCCATGGCCAGAAGTGACAGACACAGCAGATAAAGAGCAGTCCTCCTCCAAATCGCCAGTAATCGGCTGGATTAGCTGGGGAAAAGAAAAAAAAAAGAGAAAGAAAAAAAGATTATGTCAGAAGACACCTGTTTTGTCTGGTATTAAAACAAATTAAAATCATGGAATAAAAATACTGTGAAAATTAATTTAAAATAGATTTATATAATATTTATTAATGTTAGACATGAATACTCACTTCCTCTGAAGATCATATGGTAGAAGATTTTCATTTCCAAATCTTCTGGATCATGAGGGGGAAGCGCACACACACACACACACATTATTAATTTGTTTAATAAAACACTGTCTGCTTACTGACAGAGACATGGGCTTGCAAAAATGTACTCACCAGCTCCATACAAAATCTTCACAGCTGATCCAAAATCCTGTTTTGCATACAGTGTTCTTCTCCAAATGTCCAAGGATCATGCTTCAGGTCCTCTCGGTCAGATGAGTTTATATGACAGTGTTCTCAGGTTACTCATTTCAAAGTACTGTCACTTTTTTCTTATGGGTTTGATCTTAAAACTAGCTGACAGTATGGGTGGGCGATATGACCATATTATTTCACAATATAGGAAATTTTACTTCACAATAACAATATATCTTATATAATCACATGTATAAGATCAAAGTAGCAAATTACAAACAATAGGACTAATGCAATAGAACAAAGACCAGTTAAATACATTTTCTCTTTAGTATTTTGTTGTTTGATTAAAATTATGACCGACTGCAGGTAACATTAGGCTAACTTATACTGCTGTCACTTTAAGAACCAAAAGCACAGATCCAGTAAGTTATACGGACAGGTCACCGGGTTTCCACCTGAATGTTTATCTTGACTCCAGACATTAGCGACTGTGTTTAAGTCATTCAAGCGAGGCGCGGTTTTCTGTGTGACATGCTCATATATCGCCCAGCCCTAGCTAACAGTATTAGCTCATACTAAACACAGTAACTGGTAGGACATTGAGAAAATATATGTAATCGCGATTAGCATCTCACTTCAATCTTGATGTAACTATAAAACATTAGGCTATACATTAATAAAAGTTACTTACCTTTTGCAGTTTGCTTGTCTGTTAGCTGCTGGTAGAAGTGTCCATATTCGCGTTTATTCGTTCTCAATCGTCATCCCACAACACAAACTCACTCAAAATATGAATTTAACACTCAGACAATACATATAAAAGCCATTACTAGAGGAGCGACTGCAGCAGACTGCAGAAGCTGAGCAGCAGCGGCACACTGACACTGCTGTGAAAGTGTACGTTCAAATTTGAGCGGGAAAACGGCGCGCTTGCTAGTCATTGGCCAGATTCCTGAGTGACAGTCAGCTTAACCAATCAGCTCAAAGCAACACTGAGCAACAGCAAATAGCGTTGCAACTATGGAAAAAAAAAAGATTACAGTTAACTTAATTAAAATAACTTAATTAAAGATTACAAATATGTCTTTTTATTTGTTTATTTTTATTTGTAGGCTGTTACATTTAATTAATTGATCAAATGGTGATTTCACATTACATCTGTGCTATTCAGTGTTCACCACCTGTCATTTCCCTCTGAGTTTAGGGTTTAGTTAGATTTAGGGCCAGAGGGACTATGTTTTCAGACAGGATCAATAAAATATGCTGATTTAGGAACAGGTCTTACTTGGCAAAATCATGGTAGTCGTGTGTGTGTGTGTGTGTGTGTACCTGTTTTTCTATTCAGGTGGGGATTTAAACCTGACTACACACAGACTCATGGGGACTCGTGTCATGGGGACCTAAATTGAGGTCCCCACGGGTAAACAAGCTAATAAATCACACAGAATGAAGTTTTTTGAAAATCTAAAAATGCAGAAAGTTTCCTGTAAGGAGTAGGTTTAGGTGTAGGGTTGGTGTAGGGCAATAGAATATACGGTCTGTACAGCAGAAAAAGCATTACGCCTATGGAGAGTCCCCACAAGGATAGCAAACCAGACGTACATGTGTGTGTGTGTGTGTGTGTGTGTACGTTTGGCTACTTGTGCGGTTATACATGACCAATAAGCACCCTTTTGTATTTGAACAAATCCATGATCTTTCCTTTATAAGCACCAGTTGTACAACTACTGTATGGTATTTTCTGTATTTGGCCCTTCAGTGTTACACAGCCTGTTAATCCTCTGTCCACCATAACACTTATTTAAAAGTTACAAAATTTGTCTACATACTTTTATTTAATAGCATATATACTGACTGCAGTAGGACTTTATAGCATTTGTGATATGAGACAAGTAAACTGAAAATGTTGAACTTCTCACCACAGAAAGTGACAATCTGTATTTTAGTTATTCAAAAGTAAAGACGATGTATAGGTTTCCCTAAGAGCAGAGGCGGACAAAGTACACAACTTCCTTACTTGAGTGAAAGTACAGATACCACTGGTCAAAAACTACTCCACTACAAGTGAACGTTGTAAAGACAGATTTTTACTTAAGTGAAAGTATGGAAGTACATGTTTTTAAAAGTACTTAAGTATCAAAAGTGAAAAGTAAATGCATTTTTTTATTGTCGCATTGTTGTATATTTACAATACCATATGCCACTAATGCAACCTACTGAATACACTGATTAGCTTGTGTTATCTTTGGAATTAAGAGCTTTTATGTTACAAAACCTATAGAAATGGAACAACTGAATGAAGATAATCATCTTTATTTTTATTTAACACTCCTACAGCTACATTGAACTCATTATAATACTTGTTTAAAAGTTACAAAGTTCTTTTTCAAAGAGATATTGAAGTCTATGATATGGTTCATTTTAGGCAAACAAAGCAAACATTGAAAAGAAAACAAACTATAGGTTACTATAGTGAGATAATAGTAAATTTGTGGATACTGTGATTTTACTGCAAATACCATAGTTATGGTTACTATAGTAAAAACATGGTTCATTTTCCAAAGGGCTTTAATGAGTTAACACATGCCTTTTTAGAGCGCTTTTAGCTTGCAGTAGCGCAGACGTTTACATTAGTTTAGTGGGAAGATCCCGAGGTTGCCAGATTTGCGTAACAAAGATCAGCCAAATGTCCATTCAAAGCTAGGCGGAAAACGTCTTAGGTTACGTATGTAACCCCAGTTCCTCGAGGAACGAGACGCTGCGTCCAAGAAAGCTAGAACGCCCAGCGTGACCACGCCTGATACAAATGTAATCTGTCCAAAGGATGGGCGAGACGTCACGGGCGGGGTGACGAATGGCCAGGAGGCATAAAAGCACGTGCGGTGGAACCGGCGTCAGCTTCAGGAATGAAGCAACCGTCAGGGATGCCGGAAGTATGGCCTTGAGACGCAGCGCCTCGCTCCTCGAGGAACTGGGGTTACATACGTAACCCAAGACGTTCCTCTTCAGGAACTCGAGCTGCGCCCAAGAACGCTAGGGGAACGAGATCCCACGCCGCCAGACTGACAAATCCCTGCCTAGTGTGGATGGAGCACAGCTAGGGCGAGAGAAAAAAGGCCACAGGTGGCTAGGTGAGCGGGGCCTGCGTCCTGAAGGCCAACTTCTGAAGAGTGAGTCTTGATCCCCAAGAGGGGAGAGCAGAGGACTCGAGGCTATATAATAGCATCCTGATCCACCACATAGCAAACGCTCTCTGGCCGGAGGCCTCAGCCTCTGGAGGAAACATGTACTAGGGGGTGTCTACCCACTGAAGGTCACCGAGAAGGGCGCGGTAGGCCGGTATAGCCGCCACGTAAACCCTCAGGGTGGAGTGGGTTAACCCTGCGGAGGAACAGGCCCGCACAAACTCCAGAACTTTACCAAACGGGCAGTTGGCTGGGTCGAGCTGGCAACCTCTGCACCATGAAGTGACACTTCACTTCAGGGTGTACAAGTCCCTTGTGTTGAGGAGAAAACATGTAACTAGGGGGTGCCTACCCACTGAAAGGCCACCGAGAAGGGCGTGGTAGGCCGGTATAGCCGCTACGTAAACCCTCAGGGTGGAGTGGGTTAACCCTGCGGGGGAACAGGCCCGCACGAACTCCAGAACTGTACCAATCGGGCAGTTGACTGGGTCGAGCTGGCGGTCTCCGCACCAAGAAGTGAAAAGTTCCACTTCAAGGCGTATAGTTTCCTCGCTGAGGGAGCTCTGGATTGGAGGAAGGTCTCAACAACCTCGGTTGGGAGACCGAGTTATGGGCTGTGCCTCAGGGCCACACCCACAACTTCCAGCTCCGGGCGGGGTGACAGACCCCGCTTGTGAGAGGAGATCCTCCTGACGGGAATCTCCCATGGAGAGCCGTCGAGGAGAGAAATCAGGTCCGAGAACCATACTCAGCCCGGCCAGAACGATGCTACCAGAAGTAGACTGACCTCGTGCCAGCGCACTCTCGCCAGAACTCCCGGGAGCAGAGCGATCGGGGAAAAATGTACAGACGAAGCCTCTGCCACGTCTGTACCATGGCTTCCAGCCCCAGTGGAGCTGGATGAATTTAGAGAGTACCAGAGGGGACATGCGCTGTATACTTACCTGAGTAGCGAAGAGGTCCACCTGAGCCTGGCCAAACACTCTCCAAATGTGCTTCACCTCAGGGTGAAGCATCCATTCCCCGGGCCTCAGCCCCTGCCTCGACGGGATGTCTGCTCCCACACTGAGATGCCCAGGCATGTGAACTGCTCTCAGCGAGAGGAGTTTGTCCTGGGACCACCCAAGGATCTGGTACGCCAGCCTGTGCAGGGGGCGTGAACGCAGACCTCCTCGGTGGTTGATGTAAGAGACCACCGCAGTGTTTTCGGTGCTATCGCACCAACACCGGCGATCTCTAGGTCTGGGAGAAAGTGTTTCTGTGAAACACCGCCAGCATCTCCAGGCAGTTGAAGTGCCACATGAGACGGCGAGTACTCCACAGACTGCGGGCAGGGTGAGGGACACGTCCGTTGCTAGCGTACGCAGCGACACAGAGCTCCCAGCACCAGGCCCTGAGACAAGAACCAAGGATGTCTCCACATGTCTAAGGCACGTAGGCACCACCACGTGACCTTGATCATGTGAAGCGGGTTTCCCCTTGGGGAAACACTACTATTGAGTGACTATTGAGTGACTGGCCTTCTTTCACTCTCCTGACTGCCGTGAGGATCGACTCGATCCGAGCAGGGGACACACGTGCCTGCATCGTGGTCGAATCCCACACCACACCAAGATAAGTGGTTCTCTGTAATGGAGAAAGCACACTCTTCTTGGCGTTCAGTCTTAACCCCAACACTTTAATGCGAGCAAGAACAACATCTTGATGTTGAGCCGCCATCTGCTCTGATAGAGCGAGAATTAACCAAAGTGGATATGCGGATGCCTTGTAGCCGCAATGGAGCTAACGCGGCATCCACACACTTTGTAAAAGTGCAGGGTGAGTGCTAGGCCGAAGGGAAGAACCCGATATTGGTGAGCTTTGCCCTCAAAAGCAAACCTCAGGAACTCCCTGTGAGTGGGAAGGATGGAGATATGGAAGTATGCGTCTTTTAGATCGATCGTGACAAACCCGTCCTCGGACCTGATCTGAGACACGACCTGTTTGAGCATCTTGAACTTCAGTCTGCTGACTGAGTGGTTCAACTGATGCAGATCTAAAATGGGACGCCAACCTCCATCCTTCTTGGGAACTATGAAGCACCGGCTGTAGAACCCGGAATCTCTTTCGAGAGGAGGGACCACCTCGATGGCCTCCTTCCTCAAGAGAGTACTCTACTTCTCGTTCCATTACCAGAACCTGCTCGGGGCCCACCAGAGTGGGATTCACCCCGTTGAAAAGAGGCGGAGGAGAACCAAACTGGATTCTGTAGCCTCTCTACAGTATGCAGGTCCCATGGAGACACATTTGGCAGTAGTTTTCACGCTGCCAAATAGTCTACTAAGGGAACCAGTCTCTCAAGACTGGCCTCTGGTATAACCAGGGCGGCTAGCTCGGTGTCCTGAACGGCTCGCCGGCAGGAGACGGCCAAACTAGCTGCTCTAGAGACCCCTGAAGGGGTGGCGAGCATCTCAGCTCCGCCACGCTTCCGGGCGGAAGAAACTGAGATGTGAGCTCGCTGGAGATCGCTGTGCCCTGGAACACCGTGACGTGGCAGGGTTGGCAGACCGATCTCCTGAGGGCACTGAGGAGAGACGGGCACCGTGTACCGCGGTGTACGCCGCTTTTCCCCAGAGGGCCTGCCCTCATAAGTTCTGGGCCATGGGCACCAGGACTACCTCAGCCGAAGTCTCCTATTGAAGCGACTGTCCTCAGACTCGCGTCATCTTCTAGGAAGACTAGACTGGTAGAACCAGAGCCTGCAACGCAGGACCCAATGAGACACGCTTGGCAGGGGCTCCCACACCGCCAGGTGCCTACTAAGGAACCAGTCTCTGGAGACTGGCCTCTGGTATAATCAGAGCGGCTAGTTCGGTATCCTGGAACGGCACACCGGCAGGAGAAAGCCAAACTAGCTGCTCTAGAGACCCCGAAGGGTGGCGAGCATCTCAGCTCCGCCACGCTTCCGGGCGGAAGAAACTGAGATGTGTGCTCGCTGGAGATCGCTGCGCCCTGGAACACCGTGACGTGGCAGGGTTGGCAGACCGATCTCCTGAGGGCACTGAGGAGAGACGGGCACCGTGTATGCCACTCTTCCCCAGAGGGCCGGCCCTCAGAAGTCCTGGGCCATAGGCAGCAGGATGTTTTAGCCAAAGACTATCCAGCGAGAGTGACGGTCCGCAGATCCGCCTTCTGCTAGAAGGCCTCGGCCCAGGAGCGCCACTCTGACTCCAACATACTGGGGAGTACGAGAAGTGACGCTCCCTATAGGAGGAGCTGGAACACGGTTGGGGCTGCTCCGCCCAGCAGCCCCTGCTGACCACATCAACCTCCTCAGAGGAAGAGAAGTAAAACATAGTGCTCTTACCGAGAAAATCCCAAGTTTTCTTAGGCTCCTTACACATACACATCTAACTTCTCCTAGTTAGATGAAATAGATCATTTAATTCCTCAAAATTAAATGGAGAAAAACAACCAGACAAGTAAACACGGTCTGATATGAAAGGATTCATGAAACGAACGAGAATCGCCTCGGCAACGCGTGCTGCAACAGTGAGCTCTCACTCAAAGGGGGAAGAACCGCACCGCGGGCTTCCAGCCCCGAGCGAGCGCTAGATCTGGGGATTGCAGGTGGAGAGGGCGAACCCGTCTCCAACCCGTCCGCCAGATCTATGTGCGATCCCCGCGATCTCATTCGCCGCCGTGCCTCAGCAGCGGCGGACCGGTTTCTTTTTAACCGCGAGATCATACGGCGGGGAGAAGCACGATCAGCCCCTTTTTTTCGAGCTGACAGCGCGAACTCCGTTCCTAAGCAGGGACACTGCTATAATGACAACCTCGTTCATAATAAGCTTGTGCAAACACTGCGAATTTACAAAGCTCATCGACACCCTTCACCACGTCTACCTCCTCGGAGAAAGACAGGCGGAGCGTCGCGCCTCTCTCTCTGGGGAAGAACCCGCGGGCTTCCGAACCCAGAGAGCGGGCGCTGGATCTGATGGGAAGGAAGAAGATAGGGGCTCGCCCGTCTTCATTCCTCCACCTGATCCATCTGCGATCCCCGTGAGCGCAGCCGCTGCTCCGCCTCGGCGAAAGCGGGCCGGCAACGCAAGGAACGCATGTGAAAGCTCCCTCCTCAAAGAGAGCCCTCTGAGAGTAAGCATACGCAGCGACAAACGCTCACAAGCGGGCAGTCAGCTCCCTCGAGAGCTGACTCTGCGTGCTCTGCTCTCAAGCAGACCACACACGGACTGTTAGTGAAAACACAGCCTGTAATGCGATCTGCTCTCGCCCAAGTGCTAGTTTCTCTGCACTTTAGACATTGTGGAGCTTATTTCAAGTGACAAACAACACTAAATAAGACTCACAACACAGATCGACAGACACACAGAGTAGCGGTAGCTGAATGACAAAAGCTGACGCCGGTTCCACCGCACGTGCTTTTATGCCTCCTGGCCATTACGTCACCCGCCCGTGACGTCTCGCCCATCCTTTGGACAGATTACATTTGTATCAGAGCGTGGTCACGCTGGAGGCATTCCCCTAGCGTTCTTGGACGCAGCTCGAGTTCCTGAAGAGGAACTGCAGGCTTAGAAATACTGTAAGACTTGACAACACAGGAAGGTCCTGGCAGATCGCAGGCCGGATCTTCGCAGAAAAAAAGGGTTCAGTGAATCTGAAAATGCACACACTGTAAAAACTGCTACATATAACGACTTTCTACTTGGGGACCTTGATATAAATGTAGTTGAGTAAAAAGTACAATATTTGTCTTTCAAATGTAGTGAAGTTAAAGTCGCAAGTTTCCAGAAAAAATAATACTCAAGTAAAGTACAGATACTCAAAAGGTGTACTTAAGTACAATACTCAAGTAAATTTACTTTGTTACTGTCTGCCTCTGCCTAAGAGTGATGTTCCATCATGAACAGTGTGGTCCTTCCCACATAGCAAGCGATCTTGGCCCAAATGTGGCCTCAAGCTGGCCTCCTGTCAGCAATGTACCCTTTCATCCAGAGCTGGGCCATGTGTGGCAATGATGGAATAATATTGCAATAAACATATTACAGATATTTTAATGAAGTGTAGTATTGTTTAAATTTAATCTTTGAAATGGCAAGTCAACACAGAATGAAACATATAATTTCAAAATTAAGCAAATCAATAAATCAGTCAACTGCATTAAATTAAATTATATTTTATGTTATATATATATTATTCTCAATACAAATATCTAATTTTAGAATCTTTACACACACACATATGTATATATATAGAGAGAGAGAGGGGGGGACATTTAACTTATGCAATATTAATTTGGTTTTAACATGGGGCACATACATTTATTAATATGCTGTCATTCACTAGCATTAAATAAAATGATCATAAAAGTATTTTATTTTTATTCAAATCTTCGCTATCCATGTAATGCTTTGTGTGAGGAACAGATACAAATTCAAACCATTCATAAATGATATGTATCTCCTTCCTCTGTAGCTATAGTAACAGATTCAAAATTTGCCGTTAAGAAGTTTTATAAGAAGTTTTACGGCAGCGATATCAAACGCTCATTGGCTCTCGCCGGTTTCGTCACAGATTGCGACATGCCGTGTTTCCGGGATGAGTGAGAAGCGCGCGCTCACTCACGGAGTTGATCGGGAGAGTATTTTCAGCGTTTAACAACTTAAATGATGCCCTGCTCCTCGCACTAAACTATTATATTCCGTCAGAGAGGACCGAGACTGCAGCGCATCGTCATTTGGACTACTGTACTGTGGTACTGCTTTTTGACATTTCTGCAATAAATTCTTGTGATTACACATATCTGTCTGTTACATTTCTCGTATAACGTTAGACTGTACTTTGTACACTTAACGTACTGATTTTTTTTTCTTTATAAAAATAAAACATTTTTAATGCAATACATTTTTTATTGCACGGTTACATGATTTGTGGATTTTAAGGCTGATTTTATATTCTATATAAAATTACAGTTTTAATGTAAAAATACACCTAAATATAAAACCAATAAGATTTACTTTAAAATTACAAAAAAGAACATTAAATTGAAAGAATGGACATAAAACTTTAATATAATGAACTACGTACATTTTTTAATTGCAGATTATTTTTGTAATTTTACGTAAATTTGTACATAATTTAAGAAAACTGAAAAAATACTGTATGAATAATCCAATAATGTTTTTGTATAAAAATGAGAATTACTGTAATTTGTCATTAATGGAACAATACTTAAAATAGCAGTCAAGTTGTTAATTTACAGATATTGTTTGTAATTTTACAGAGTTTTGAACATAATTTAAATTAACACAAAAAATACCGTAAAAATAATACAGTAATTTTCCTGTATAAAAAAATTTAAAATACTGTAAGTTGTCTTTAATGATATAGTACCTAAAATAGCAGTCAAGTTGTTAATTTACAGATATTGTTTGTAATTATACTAAGTTTTGAATGTAATTTGAAATAACAGAAAACTACTGTAAAAAATTTAGGGTTATTTTCTGTAAAATTAGGGTTTTTTTTTACAGTGTAGATATACCATTTTGCTGTATACATTAAATTTAAATCATACCTTCACATCCAATAATAATAATAACAATAACAACATTTTCTTTTCTTTTTTTTCCGCTAGTAAAAGGTTTTTACTTATACTGTAATCCTGATTTGTAAAAACTGACAAATTTGTGAATGGTCAAACTTACTGATAGTTCATTCAGGTTTGTAAAAGCACACATGCAGATGACACGTCGCCTGCACTGTTTTGTAGCCACTTAGTTTGACTCCATGGCATCATTTGCATACTCTTCTCGTGGAGCTGAACGCTCTCTGGCAAAGGCTTTAATCTGCTTTCCCTTGAGCTTCATCTCTGAATGTCCTGCTGCCTCTCTCTCTCTCTCTCTCTCTCTCTCTCCAGTTGCTCTCGCCCTCCTGTTTTGTTTGACTCGCCTCACTATTTTTAATTATTTGATGTTCATGAAGCCTTTGCAAACTACAAATTAAACTCATGCAACATTTAAACACCAAAAACAAAAGGGCATGAACGTTCTGCTAAACTTCTCCTTTTAGGTTTAATGGAAGAAATAAAGTCATGCGGGTTTGGCATGACATGAGGACGAGTGAATGATGATTTCCTGTTTCTTTAAGAATGAGAATTGGCTTTTTTTTTTCTTTAGCATCTTCTATATGTTACTGTTTCCCTTCATTATGTTTGTATTCAGTTCTTTATACAAACATAATAGCAGTAAAGTATATATATGTGCACAGTGGACACAAAGCATTGACAAATGAAGTCTGCGTCACAGCAGGACATTCAGGCAATACAAAGGTGACTCTTTCAAAGACTAAATGAGTCTAAATCAACAAGAACACACACTCAAAGCAGATGACTAAAGATTATTCTATATACATTATTCTGCACACTAAGCCATTCGCTTTTTTCAATTTACTTCAGGGTAGAAAGATATGAAACTGTCAATCAGTGACCCAGAAATTAAACACGAATACGGCTAGACTTGTTGTTACTGAGATATGTTTGACATATTGTCAGATCAGAATAAACTCTGCTTTATTCTGTGGTCACTGATAGTGCAGTCCACATAAATAATGGACATCAGATTGATTATGAAACATCAGTGTGAAGAGACGCATGCGCTGCCGTCCAGTGTTTGGGAAGTTTACTTTTAAAAGTAATGATTTACAATATTGCATTACTCCCTAAAAAAAGGAACTAATTGCACTACTTTTTATGGAAAGTAATGTGTTATGTTACTTTTGCGTTACTTTTTCTCATCTGGCCTGGGCTAGGCTTGTTTGTTTTTAAATATAAAATAAGTTCTATTTTTGGCAAATGTAAAAGCGCTTTCTCACCAAAAGTGAAATGAATAAGCCTCAGGCTGAAGGAAATGTTTATTGTATTCAAAAAGCTGTAAATTCAAAAAGCTCAAACAAACCTTTCAGCTGTGCTGCCATTCTGCACACACACACACACACACACACACAAACACGTTGGTATTGGTGGTTTACAGGGAATCTCCATGAGCATAATGGTTTTTATACTGTGCAAACCATATTTTCTATCGGCCTACACATAAACCTACCCCTTACAGGAAACTTTCTGCATTTTTTGATTTTCAAAAAAGAAAAAGAAAAAAACTCATTCTGTATGATTTATAAGCCTTTTGAATTACAGGGACACTGAAAGTGTCCTCATAAATCACCTTCATGTTGTAATACCTATGTCATACCATGTCATTATACAAATTTGTTTCCTCATGAACCACATAAACATGCACACACACTGACACACACGTACATTACATTTATCTAAAGTCATTTTTGTTCATTAGTTTGGTTGAATTGGATCATCAAAGGTCAGCAGCAAAGACATTGGTTAATAAAATGGAATTAAATACATAAAGGATTTTTGTGTTAACATTTCATTATTTCAGGTTTGCATAATGTTCTGAGTTTGCTTTTTACTGTTTTTTATTAAGTTTGAAATATACTGAACATGTTTTTTTGTGTAATTCTAGACATACAGGGCCAGATTTTCTATCAGTTTGCGCCAGCACAAACCTTAATTTGGCGTTAAAAATCTACTGTCAGGATTTACTAAAGACACGCAGTGGGAAATTAGTACTGAAAAGTTGTGGACAGTTATTTTTTGTGACTCACCTTTATTGAATATGCGATTGTAAGAGTTTCCCTTTCGATCTGTACATTTTTGGGAGGAAAGTATTTAAATGAATCACATCAAGATTTGAGGTCGTCAATTCACTGGTATTTTCGGCAATATTTAACGGCCATAAAAAGCATTTCTTAAAGCAGGCGGTAATTTGCACTGCTATTGGTAGATTGCGCTGGTCATTATGGAAATGATCTGATTGTGTCTGTGTTCTTTAATGTGTGCATTGTCAGTAAATCACACGCAGAATTTTCCCCTCCCATCGGCGCTTTTATGGAATTTTCCCTGTTTAGACAATCTGGCCCTTAGTCTAGATTTCTCATAACATGAATACCGGAGAGCTGTCAGTCAATAAATGAGAAAACAAAGTAACTGGCATTACTTATTTGAAAAAGTAATTCAGATATGTTCTTGTAAATTAACCCCTCAGTTTGTGTTCAAATCTCTATAACACTTGAGGTGTTCCCGGTCAAAAATGACCAGGGCACAAAAAACAAGCTGACAAAAATATTGATACCAATATTTGGTGATTATATTGCATAACCAGAGATTTATAAGCTATTATTTGTAGGCCGGTAATTTTTTTTTTTTTGTACAAAATAAAAGCTTTTCAAAACAAATTCCTTGGTTAAACATTAGAGCATTCTAGTGTGAAAAACAGTGCATTTATTTCATATTTTATTTAATATTGACAAAATTATCCACAAATAATGTTTTTTTTCACTCAAAAACTGAGGTGTGTAAGCTCAGATTAATGAGGCCTATGATAAATCAGTTCCAAAAATAAACACAAAACCAGTCCTAATTGAAAGAAAGCAAGCTGACAAAAAGATTGATACCAATATTAGGTAATAATATTGCATAACAAGAGATATATAGGCTATTTTTTGTAGGCCGGTCATTTTTGACCAGAAACACCACAAGGTTGAATAAAATAAAAACTAAAAAAAGTTTAATGAAAATTAACTAATTTTTGGGGTGGAAGTAGTTATGCCCTGTGTGAACAGAGTCAGTAAATCTTAGTCCAATGCAATAACATTAAGTAACATTTTCGGGAAAAAGAAAATCATCTCCAGGTCAAAAAGACCCGAACACAACCTGAGGGTTAAAAGTAATGCATTACTTAATTAGTTATTTGAAAAAGTAATCTGATTACGTAACCCACATTACTTGTAATGTGTTACCCTTAATACTGTTGTTGTCAATGATAAAAACCAGTGACATTTTTGCATCGTGATTTCAAACCCGCCATAATTAAAAGGAGCCACAGTCTTCACTGAAGCCAAGCTCTTCTGACTTCTTCTAACCAGCTGATACATAAAACATGGTCTCCTAACAAGTACAACGAACATACACCAATCCTTCGTCCCATTGACAGCATGAACTTTACACGGGTCCGCTGGGAGCATCTTGCCGCACACCACACCTTCTCACAGCATTCAGCGGCTGACAGGTGCCTCTATACCTGCCTCAGTTTCACAGGCCACCGAGACCTACAGCGGACGGCTGATGGATCTGTGGCAGTGTCCCGCTGGGAGAGCCTGTCAGCCCGGATCAAACCCTGCTTATTCCCCACCAAGAGCCTTAACTCCAGTCGAGTAGTCCACTATTCACAGTCAGTCACAGCCAGACGTCCCTCGAGGGCCCGGATGGCGTCTGTAAAACTGGACAAGATTAGTCAGCAAGAGTGTAGTGTGTGTATATAGGTATTCGGTTCACATCAGAACAGCCGTCATATAGCAATATAGGTTGATACAAGAGTAAAATGAGTTGCAGTTCAGCTAAACAGCTCTATAATTAGTGGAGTCGACTCCAAAAGAGTTGAACCTTGTTTTCTCGGTTGCTGCATCCAAAATTGTGCATTTGTTCGCTCATTCTAAAATCATGTTGTAGTTTTTTTTTTAAACTCTTTCCCCACCAGTATTTAATTTTTTTTTTTTAAAGTTGCCAGCCACTGCCGGCATTTTTGATAGTTTTCACAAATCTCTTACGGCCCCCAGAATATTTTGTTGTATAAATATCTGAACATGAAAATGAGCCAAAACAAAGATGCATGCATAAATGCATACATACATAAAAAATATTCTAATTGTATGCATGCTTTTCTTTTGTCAACACTTGAATGTGGGTTTCATAAAAAAAAAAAATAAACAAACATTTTGAACAAAACACTGAGATAATTGTATTTTTGTCAAAGACTACATCTGGATTAGATTCAGAACTACGATCAAAACACAGAAGGAGTCGATCGCTTCCAAACACACCAAAGCTTCACAGTCCTAAACCACTTCCTGTCTACCTTTAATTAGGTAACATTAGGCAGTTTTGATTAAATATGAAGTTTAATATTTGCTTATCGTGTTATTTTACATATGCATCTGCCCACACACGCAATTGCTTGTTTCTGCTTCTTCTTCATCATGTTTTGATCCAGAGATTCAATACTCTTTCAGAAGATGTGTAATAGTGCCCCCTACCGTATAACTGAAAACACATAAAGCCGGAAAATTCTGGCGAGGAAGTTGTTTTCTAAATGATGGAAACTTCTGCCAGTGGAGGAAAAAATTATAAACGTAATGAAAATCTTTTTTTTTTTTTCAAACTTGGAAAGGGTTCCATCCAAAGTTGCGAATTTAAGTTAAAATTGAAATATTGCATAAAACATTCGTGAATAAGCACCGTTTCCATCCAACGAGTCAAAGAGAACAAAATTGTCACTTCATGGTAAACTGCCACTAAATATCTCTAAGAAAAGTAGGAGAAGCCACTGAATATAACAGTTTTCATATACAGTATAATAAATTACTTGCACCTCAAAGCGAGCAGATGAAACACAATAAATGCTGTCATTGCTTTCGGAGGTGGATGCTGCTGTTTAGGAACGCAGTCGTGTAACAATTATATAGACATATTTTGATGACAGACTTTGCTCGGGCATTTCAAAATGACCACAACAACATTTCAGATGCTGTGGAACTGTCAGTCCTCTGTTGTGTGTTTTCCTCCCTCTTGTGTCCTTATATGGTTTTTCCTGTTCCTGTTCCTGTTCTTGTTAAGTGTGATTGTTTATGATTTCGTTCAGCTGTGTGTCTAATTATCTTGTGTATTTAGTTCCTGCCTGTTCAGTTCCTTTTGGCCTAGTCTACTCGTTACTCCCCGGTGTTTCTGTGTGTCCCAGCCTTGCCTTATCTTGCCCTGTCTGTTTTATATTTATTAAAGACTGTATTATGAGTTCATCCACGTCTCCTCGTTCCTCCCTGCTGTGTGCACCGTGACAGAAGACCAGACCTAAACATCGCCGCTCGTCATCCGCTGCGAGTGCCACGAGTCCGCTGGCCGCGAGTCCCTCAAGCCCGCCGCCATCCGCGGCTCCAAAGTCAAGTTCACTGGTTGTCGCTCGCTCAAGCCGCCGTCCGCAGCTCACCCAAGCCCGCCTGCAGTTCATGTGGCAAGTCCACTGGCCGCCGCTGAGTCCTTCCCAGGTCCTGTGGATCCAGTCCACATCATGGCCAGGAGTGCCATGCCATGTCCCCAGAGGCATGGATTTTTAGTCTTGTCGTGCCCACAGGAACGGTTTTAATCCTGTCTTGTCTTGTCCACGGAGACTCGTCGAGGGCAGGCGGCTCCTCTAGTCATGGCCGTAGAGGCCATTCCCAGCCGCCTGCCCCTCCTGTCGCAGAAGTGGAGGCGGTTGCTGAGGGATGCTGTGAGGGCCCCTAACTCCACGTCATGCCCAGACAAAGCCTCAGCTTCTGAGCTTAGCCCAAGGAGGGCTTCCTGTTCCTATGTGCTGTCCTGTTCCTGTTTGTTTAGCCCTGGAGGGCTCCTTATACCCCGTAGCGGCCCCCTGGAATTTTTGAGGGGAGGTAGTAGAGTTCCAGCTGTAGTGGCCGGGCCGAGTGGACCAAGGTCACGGCCACGAAAACCACCTGCCAGGGCCTCCAGAGCTCCCAGCTCTACCTTGGCCTCCGTACTCTCTGTTCTGCTCTGGAGGTCCCCGCCCTGTCATCCTGTCCGTGTCTGTCCTGAGGGGCCTCCAGAGCGCCCACCCACCTGATGCTACTGCCCTTCCGGGAGGGGGGAGTCATGTCATTCCTCTGTCGTGTGTTTCCCACCCTCTTGTGTCCTTATATGGTTTTTCCTGTTCCTGTCCTTGTTAAGTGTGATTGCTTATGATTTCGTTCAGCTGTGTGTCTAATTATCTTGTATTTAGTTCCTGCCTGTTCAGTTCCTTTTGGTCTAGTCTACTCGTTACTCCCGGTGTTCCTGTGTGTACCAGCCTTGCCTTGTCTAGCCCTGTCTGTTTTAGATTTATTAAAGGCTATATTATGAGTTAATCCTCATCTTTTATCCTCCCTGCTGTGTGCACCATGACAGGAACAAGATCGGTCCTCTGGTTAGTCAGGATTTGTCGTCCTATAGCGTAAAATCACATGACTTTTTTGTTGGAATTTACTCAGCAAATGTGTTTCCATCTCCCATTATTCACATTAACCCTTTTTTGCACAAGTCAAAAACCACCTCAACTGAGTGTAAATACTTTTTATTTATTTTTTTGCGAATTAACGGATTTTTATTTGAAATTTGGTGTTTCCATCACTCGTTTCTGATGCAAAACTTCAAAATGCGCTTAAAAACAGGGTGATGGAAACATGGCTAATGTCACTTTATTTATAGTGCACAATTAAAACAACTGTTGACCAATGGGCTGTACCTAACATAATATACAAAATAATCCCTGCATCATTGATTAAAAGCTATAGAAAACAAATAAGACTTAAGTTTTGATATGAAATGGTCTACAGCCAGACCGTTCCACAGTTTTGGTGCTGCACTGGAAATGTCTGGTCACCTCTAAGTTTTAATTTTGTCTATGGATCCACTAATAGTCCTTGGCTTGAGGATCTCAGAGACCTCCTCGAACAATGTCCTGGTGAGAGATCTGTCAGATAGGATGGTGCTAAGCCTTTAGGGGATTTATAGACCATTAAAATAACTTTAAAATCAATTCTGTAGTGTACTGGCAACCAGTGTAATGATATTAGGGGAGGTGTGATACGTTCATGATTCTTGACACCAGTCAGGAGCCTAGCAGCTGCATTTTGTACCACTTATAGCTTAATAAGTGGCATTAATACCACTCTTAAAATTCTTACAAGACAAAAAAAAAAAAAAAAAATTCACCTTTGCCAGTGCTCTTAGATGGAAGACACTGGATTTAACCACATAACTAACTTGGATAGTGCTCTAAAGTTTGATGTACAAGTATACTCCCAAGTTCTTACATTTACATTCATCAATCATGCAGAAACACTAGCTTTTTACCTGTCCAGGAGATGAAAAGAGCCATTTTTAGCCATCACCATTTATAATTAGATTAATTTATTGGAAAAAATTAAAAAATTAAAAATTAAAATTACCTCTTCTCTTGTTTATTTAATTCTGAAATGATATTCAACCAAGGCTGTTTCTTATGAAGACAACAGATACACATTGATAGGCTGCGTAACTGCGTAACAGTCATTAGAAGTTTTTTTTTTTTTTTAATAAAGGGGGAAAATTTAATTATATGTGCAATGAATGCAATTTTGTATTCAATGTATGACCCTAATGCAGTCAAAGAGTCAATTATTTCGACTCCTATGGTGAGAGTCGGGAATCAGAGTCGACGCTGGATAATGTAGAACTAAACACCTGTAATAGCTGGAAAAAAACCTGTTCATTAATATTCCCATTTATCTCAATGGCACTTTCTTACCTTCTTTTCTCATGGATGATTTACAGAAATATTAATCACATGATTCAGTGAATCATCTTTTGAATCAGTTCATTGAATCAACTCAATAAGGAATCAGACTTCCAATTCAACTCTTAAATTTGAATTAAAAAAAAGTGTTTCACTTGTCATTTTTAAAGAATATTGCAAAGAATTCCTTTCTGAACATAACCTGACATAACCTGAGTTTGTTTGTTTTTTCTCCGCCCCCTCAGTAATAAGGCTGTGTGCAATACAATGTGACATAAAACATTTTTTTTTTTTTTTAATAAAGTGTTTATTATGTTTTACATAGCATGCATAAACAAAAACTACTCCCCTGAATATCAGTGGTTGTCTAATTTAAAACGTAAAGCCTCCGCATGATGCTTATTTATGAATGCTGACCCAGAGCCATGCATATAGAGGTGAATCTGTGATAAGGTTAATTGAGGCCGCTGTGCTTCACAAGGCATTGCACATACTTAACTATCCAACTCACCACATACCATCTTCAAACTCAGAAAAGCATTAGAGGCATTATCCACAATGGCTTCCTGTTAATAAGGAGTTAATCTGATTGCGTTCACTCTAGCGGGTCGACCACAGCGACTCGTGTGTGGGGAGAATATTCAGTTCACGTCAGGACAGCCGTAATACTTGCAGTTTCCGCAGGTCTTAAGACCTCTTGTAATCCCTGAGAGAGTTGAGCCAGCACATTAAACACAAGCGAAGGCAAGTCGGCGACATCGCTAATTAGAACGGCAAAAAACCTGGAGATTTGGCACACGGCAAAAAGTCACTTCGCAAAGCCCTGCGTATTGTCTCGGATGTCAGGGTGCATCGCATTCGCTTTAATAATCAGCCATTGGCTTCTCTGGGGAATCCGAAACAGTTGCTTTTCCGCTCGCACATGCTGACTGTCGGTCTTCTGCAGTTGTCAAGAGTTCAGTTTTAGTGCAACGGGGCTTCAAAGCAGAAACAGCCACGCCAGCGTTTCATTTTCCAAAGCTGCTCTTGACAGTTGTAGTCGTACCTCAGCGTGGCAGGGCATCACGTCGCTTGATGCCAGCCCACTCTAATCTCTATTCAGAGCTGAATGATACAGTACAACAGAAGCTGTGCAACCCATTACCTAGCCATCACAGAGATGGAGAGGCTATTATTTACACAGACAGGAGAATACACATGAGGAAAGATATGTAGCATGCACAAGAGGATATACATCAAACTCAGGCAGAAAAAAAATGCCCTCGTTGATACTCAATAACTGTCATTGTGCAACAACACCAGACCACTAAAGCATAGTTTGCATTTATAGACCTTGTCAGGTTAGACGCCATATTGCGGGATAGACTTGCAGTCTTTAAAATGGCATGCACTGTATAAAAGTCATAGATCACGTCATTTTCACAGGTTACACTTTATATTAAAGTCCACTTTAGATATTCTATACTATAAGTAAATTTGCAACTACGAGTCAGCTAACACCCATTAGAGTATTAGTAGACTGTTACACTTGAAAAGTTACTTATAGTCAGTATAATGTCCATCAAAGTGTTAACAGATATTAAGAAGACAGTTTATTAATACAATGATTGCCAGATGACACAGAGTTACAAAGTTACAGTAGTTCTAGTTAGTAGCATGTCTACAGTGGACTATTAATATAAAGTGTTACCTTTTCGCCAATTCGCAACTTTCAAAACTATTTTTTTTTTTTTCAGAATGACATTTTTGACCCCCTTCTCTCAGCAACTTGTGTAACTAGGGGAAAAAATGATATTCAGTATAGAAATGTCCATTACTTTTCCAGGTCTAGAAATCATAATTCCCTCATGTATCCAGTTTAACAAGATCATGTGAGTCCTGGTTCTTTAATAAAATGCAAGTCTTGAGGAAACAAACTAAAATATGAAATAAAATACCAAATTACATATTGGCACCCCCATTAGAAATCTGATGAAGCCCCCTTATGAGAGCCTTGACCTGGTTGAGAACAGGGTTATTAGAGTTAACTAAAACCATAAAAAGTAAAAGTTACTTGAAATTAAATAAACCTTAACTGAAGTAATATATATAGTATTATTATTATTTTCATCTCCAATTTTGCCAAGGCAACATTTCTTATTTTATTTAGTTTAACCTGATGTTCTAAAATAACTAAAAATAAAACTGAAATAAAGATTAATAAAAACTAGATATAATAATAATAATACATAACTAAAACTGTAAATAAAATGATAAAAAAACAACAACAAAAAAAAAACATTTAAATATCAAAAACTATAATAATATCATAATGATACTAAAATAACACTGGTTGAGAACCACTGAGGTACAGTATTACTTTTCTAAGTAACAAGACTTTCACCAGGCAAATGTAAAACAAAAAAATGACAAAAAAGAAAAAAGAAAAAAAGTAATCAATCAATCATTCAATCAATCAATCAATCAATCCCATAGACTAACATTTAAGGAGGATTTCTGACTCAGAAACATAAACTTGAGGATGGGCTATTTTTATTTGGACCACCCTAGCAAACACACAGCAATGTTTGGCAACCACCAACAGTATTGTTTTTTTATAAAACATTATTATTATTATTGGTAAAACATGTTCTTGTCAAAGGGTGGGAGTGGATCAAAGTGCTGTCAGAGCTTTACTGTATTTCACAACAAAGCTGAAACGCACAGAATTTGGTCATAAACCTGCCCTGACGGTTCAATTATTCAACTTTGATGAGCACCATCAAAGGGTACAAATGTGCTGGAGGTGAAATGAACTTTCCGGACCCACCGTCTCCAACTTCCCCATCAATCATGCGAGACAAATCATGCTAATGCGCTGTTCTGAAGCACAGGCTTTGCTTTGGCTTCCGTCCTACTCAATAAGTGTATGCGAATGCAGAAATATACTGTATAAAGTATGCAGCTAAGGTTGCCATTAACTGTGTGACTGCAGATATCGCATGAATTATCGATGTGCAGTTTGAGTTATGAGGGAAAACTCAAGCTGTTTTGGGTGGCGAGGCCAGGATTATTAAAAGCCAGGGAGCCTTAAATGAAATATGACTTTATGACAATGTCTGACAGTAGCTTTACTGAGGAATGTTGTGTTAAAATATTCATAGAAGACTGACATTGTTGAGTAGTGAACATGGCTGGATCCAGCAGCAGGATTTCCCTTTCTGAATATGTGTTGTAATGCAATGCGTATGTCCTCAGATGTGCTGCATGTTGGACCTTTCTTTCTGTGAGTCATTCAGGATGAAGTTTGACCATAGTGCTTGCAATCCAAATCAGTGAAATTAACTCAGTCATTTGTAAACTACTACTACATTTATAAGTATTCAACCGGCAGGAAAGTCCACTGATACTGTCTGTTCTTGTAGTAATCCTATTCCTTGACTAATGATTACACTTAAAGGAATAGTTCACCCAAAGACAAAAAAAAATTAAAAAAGCTGTTAATTTACTCTCAGGCCATCCAAGATGTTGCTGACTTTTTTTTATTCAGTAGAACAGTAAAGAAGATTGTTAGCTGAAACCGTGCTCCTTGATGATACATCAAAAGCAAGTCAATGGCTACCATCACTTTGAGAGTCAAAAAAGCAAATCAGGCAACACAAAATCAATCCCCTTGGCTCCTGACGATATATGGAGGCCTTATGAAGCAAAACATTCGGTCTGTGCAAGAAACTGAACATTACTTACAACATTATTACATGTAACCCAGAGCCTCATCCTTTCATTTTTGGATGAACTATCAATTTAAGGTCCATTTCAGAGCAGCTGAACAATTATGATGCAATTAACACTGACATGAAATCGAAACAAGGGTCATATCTATTGAATATTATTATATTGCAGTCTGACTAAGCCAAATAATGTAACAGGTGCTCCATCCATTTCAATAACATCATACAATGCAGAGTTACTGATGCGTGTGTGTCCCCTTAATCAATTCAGCATCAACTTAAATTCTCAATGATGCAGAAGTAGTGACTGATCTTTCTCCAGAATTGTGACATACATCTGAGTAAAACTGATTATGACATTTTCGTTAGGAATTATTATTATCGTATTATAGGTTTAGTTATTTTAGTACATGAAGTTAAACTAAATGAAAATGAGAAATGTTGCCTTGGTATATAGATAGATAGATAGCAATTAAGGTTTACATTTCTTTCTTTCTTTTGTTTGAAGTAATTTGTATTGTAATTGTTCATGATCAATAACATGCATTATTTAGATTTTTTCCCCCCTCTTTCATTATTAACTGGAGCGTCACATGTGGTTACTAGTTTATAGAGATTAACGAATGCTGGTCTGTTCATCACACAAATGCTCTGTACTAATCCACACAATTGTATCAATTTCCACTAAAAACAAAAAATACAGCATTGGAGTATAGAAAGATATGACAGCGAACTATTCCTTTAACTGAACTCAAGTGAACTAAAGTTACCTAAAATCACCTTTCCCAAAACTGCACACATAAGCTTTGCTCGAACTGCTGCAAATGACAGAATAAACTACAAACATTTGCATAAATAGCTTATCTTTTAATTACAGACTTGAGGGTCTTGAATCATGCCCTGAAATGATGCTTTTGTGTGAGAAGCCTCTTTTCTTTGATTGGAAATGGCATACCGATAATATAATAATAGAAACGCTTATATGCAAATCATTTATGCATCAAGATATCGTTGCGGTTTTCATCTTAAAAGGGCCCTTCTGTTTGATGAGCAGACCTCATTTCCAGTCCATCCAAAATCCAGCCAGTGATGAGTCACATTCACAAATGGATCGTTTCTTTGGATCCCAAAGAAATTGCGATCTCATTGTAGAGAGTGTGGCCTGTTTAATGCAACCGAGTTAATGGGATTAGATAAAGCACTGCAAAGAAACTAACTTTATTAACCAACACTTGCTTTTTGATGTCACAAATTGTTCTTGTTCTGGCAGCTTTCATTCACCTTCATAACATTTGCTGCTTTTGTTCCTTACTGAGAAATCACTCGTGGCTTTATTACTCTTATCTGTGCGCCTAAAAATGACTGCATGGTTTGTTATAACATTCAAAACCACAAAAACTTCATTCATTTCTTTTGTGGTGTCCTTATGCAGGTTTCATTGTGTATTTGTCCTTCTCTTCCATCTCTTACTGGCCCCTGGGGGCCGATGTCCTCTTTAACAGAGGAGCTTTTGCTCAAACAACAATAACTTCCATCTGCAATCATAAAACATCTTAATCACAGAGTATTATTTAAACCTCTTGCCAACAGCAATCCAGCCATTTCCAGTACACTAGGAAATGTCAGTGCTGGGATGTGAGTAGTGGTTGCTAAGCATCGATGAGTGCCATTTAAAGATACTATGGCAATCGAAAGTGCATTCACAATGAATGATATCTCTAGAATTGTGCCAGGAGAATGCATATTGCTGTCCTTCCAACATACAGCATAATTACCTCTTTTGTCATCCTGAATTCATCACTATATGGAATGACTTCAATGCAAATACTGAGAAGCAGGACTGGAACGGATTCCAAATCTCCGAATCTCGCCCACTCGCTCACAATTTACATTTCTTTTCTGTGCCGGCGTGGAAGATGTTGTCTGAACTGCTCTGTGTCTTTTATTCTAATCATCAGAATGAGAGCTGGCAGAGACGCATCCCATTTAATGCAAATCTTCATTCTCTGTGTGCCACCATGCACTATTCTCTATCACGAGCCCTTTTAGTTTTAGAGAGGGAGATGTAGTATCTGGGATACAGTGCAGGGAGTGCCTGTTTTTTTTTTTTCTTTTCTTTTTTCAATAGTATCCCAGATTGACCTAGTATTTAATACAAGACGGCTGGAATTAATGGATGCTAGATCATTTCACCGGTGTCAGGTAGTGCCAGTGATGGCACACAATTGTTAGAATAGCCTACCAGGAGTTATGTACTGTATATTTAATGAAGAATTGTCATCTTCATATAAATTATTACCTTTCAGCCTGAAATGAATACAATGCTTTACTTGAAAATTTGGTAGAACAGGCTGCTCACTTTTTTTCAAACCTATTATTATTTTTTTTTTTTACGGGTTCATTGGAAAAGCGTGCTTGTGAGAACATTTTTGCAAAATTATATTATGTTGCACTTTCAAAGTGAAATTTCCAGTGAGTGGCGTTAAAAGTGTGTTCAGTTTTATCTAAAACAGAATAACATTAATCTTGCAAACTGGTTGTTGTGCATATTGCACAAAGCTTATTGCATATAAGTTCAGAAATTAAATGTCCGCACTAAATGGCACTAAAAGGTTAAAGCTCAGTCATGTTTGAAATTAATGTACCATCTACATTAAACCTCACCGATAGTGATAGCAAACATGAGATAGCAACGCACTGGCTGAAATAACCATGTCATTTTAGTTGGTTTATCATGACTCGTATTTCGTGAGACTCATGAGTGCAATGCTGTACCGGGTGCGCTACAGAGCAAGTTTACCGTGTCAGAAAAGCCATGCACATCGAATTGGTTATGTGATGCCAATGTCAAAATGTATTAAAACACTAATTAGTGTATTAGTGTTTTGAGCTCATAACACAGTATCTTGCAAGAATCTGTTCAAAAATAAGTCTATTAATTGATATTCTGTAATCATAATTGGTGTGAAAAACAATAGAAGTTGTTGGTGTTTTACTGCTATTAGTGTTTATTCCAGCTGGAAACGATAACAAATTGTATTTATAAGTACTTCTTTTTGACTATATATGTAGAAGCATGTTTTTCCAATGAGCCTGTGTTGCACATTTTGCAATGCAGATTATTATTATTTTTTTTAAAATAAGAATTTGAATGTTTTCTACTTTGTATTTAAAGGGACAAGAAAATGTCAGAAATTAACAAAGACTTTAATTTAGCTATGTTCATCGTGTGATTGTCACTTTAGGGAGACTTACAGTACAATATTCTAGTCAGATCATATTGATTAATTTCACATTGTTGATGTTTGAATGAGTCCAGATAACTATTTAAATGTGGACAAAAACAGCTGCAACATTCTTCAAAATATATTTTGTGTTCTGCAGAAGAAAGCAAGTCATACAGGTTTGGAAGAACAGGAGGCAAGTAAATGATTACTGAATTTTTGGATGAACTATCCCTTTAATAACTGGCTAACATTAAAATAAAAGGGGTATTTGTGGGCCATTGAGATCTCAGTATCACAATTAATTGCCCAATCAAAACACTTTTTTACAGCATATTTTGATACAGATTGTGTGAACACCACAGGCTTTGCTTATAGGTTGAGCAGCATGCAAAATATCATACCCCAAAACCCTGGACCTTAGGCAAAAATAACATGTCTGATGCGATGCCTTCAAGGCTGCTGTGGAAAGCCCAGGAGTTTTTATTTGCTGAATCACTGGGATGCTGCTCTTGAAGGTCGGTGAATCCTGGGTCAGCGCAAGAGTCACTAGAAACCGTCGGCTGTTTTTCGGGAAAGACTAACTTTCAGTTCAGTGGTTTCAAGGTGAGACGTCCCTCTGAACTGAGCTCTGGGCCTCTGGGCTGTAGGTGAGAAAAGGCTTAAATGGAGAACACAGTGTGAATGGAGCATCGTGGGAAATCGTGCACCATCACGACGACTCGTTAGTTTCCCATGGACCGTCTCAGCTGACGTGGGATTAACGTGTTTTTCGAGATCAATATGCGACCTATATGTTAATTGCAGACTGATAATTAATTTCAAGCAATTGGAAATGAATATAAATCAATCCTTGGATGAAAAAGAAGAGCATTTCAATAAACAAACCACCAAGCTCAACAGGGATCTAATTGAATCTAGGCACATTTCCAGAAAATCCCTCACCACGGATGGCTTCTTTTGGCTCAGAGTTGGCCTAAAAAGCGTTGTGTATGGGCCATGCTAATGAGACACTCTTTTTATTGAAACTTTATTTTACTTTTGAGTACTAAATAACCAGTAAACAAGCCGAAAGAGAGAATACAAACTAAAAAAAAACATCTGTGGTCATACACTGTGACTCTAGTTAAAACAGCTATAACTACATTTTATTATTATTATTATTATTATTATTATTATTATTTAGGAACTACTAGTATTTTTATTTTTATTTTTTGATAAGGACAACACACATTAATCAACATTTCTGTAAATGTGCCAGTGTTGGCCAGTCGGCTAATTTTCAACTGCAGTCCTTTGGCAAGATGTTTCAAAACCCTTTTAAAGTATCAGGAACAATAAACAATAATCATCATGACAACAGTAATAACACACTATAACAACAATCAACATTTTCACACAATCAGCCATACAGTCACACAAAGCAATAACACATAACCTTGAATAGGTATATGTAAGCGTGCTGGAAAGCGTTAATCATACATGAAGCACAAAAGACTCCATTAGGGGTTAATAAGATAGCACGCATCTATTGTAGGCAAAAAAAAAAAAAAAAAACAAATAAACATACCATTTCACAAATAATTACAAATAAAAGGCAAATAACATTGAATTAAACATGCAATTTTGAAGTCTGAAATAGTTTCCAATACTTACAAAAAGACTGAATGACTAAAATAGCATCCATCGCTTTCTTTATGAGTCAGCTGTGTCATAGATTATTAGAGGTTCTTCTGGTTTGGGGACGTTCCACTCAAAAAGACTGAAACAAATCATCTCAAATCATAAAGTTGCTCGACAAATAGTCCTCATTCGTCAATTCGAGCTATACATTTTCCTTCATGTTCAGTCTCAGATGTCAGGAACAATATCGTAACGCTTGGTATTTTAATGTAACATGACTCAAGAATATCTATGGAAGAGCTCTTTTCAGTCGCTGCATCTTTCCTCCTCATTATTATTATTATTATTTCTTTGTATTTTGCAGTAACAGTAGGAATAAACACAATATATGCTGTAGTTTTAATTTATGATATATCCCATGAATAATTCACTCAATGCAGTAAAAATCTCTGGTTTTCTCCTCAAATCCTCAAGTCTCTTTCCAGGTTTGTTTTCACACAGATGCTTTAAAATGTAATTCTCTTTCACTTCTGATCCTATTAGCAGTCAGAATGTTTCTAAAACAGGGAAACACGATGATTGTTATCTGTCAAAATAACAGAAATTAGTGAAATATCACTCATTTAAGGTAACTTATACAGTAATTTATTACAGTGACATTTAACACATCTGCTGCAGAAGATTTATTAATGATATTAATGTTCTGTTGTGGTAACTTGTTAATGTTTTTACACTGTTATATTTCATTTTAATGGTCAATGGTTGAAGTGTGAGTTGAATAATGAAACCTCACTATACTCGGCTTTAAAAAAAAACTGTTGTGATCCTAAAGCACATCTTTTGCTGAGTGTTTACAGTTTAACAGATGCTACTCCCATAATTTGTGCTAAGCATAATGGAATGTAGGAAAAAGGTGGATTTTCTTGTAAAATGTAATCAAATAAATTGAAGAAGACCCGAAGACGTCTCAGTCACATGCCATACTCTTATGAAGAACTATAGAGAGCGGCATATAAATCACATACGTCCAGCTCCACTAATGCTTTCACCGTATCCTTCAGCATCAAAACACAGGGCTTGCAGACACTCATTAGGTCTGTTATTTTCTTGATTGTATCCTGCCTGCTCAACACTTCCCCTCGACTACAATTCACAGCCCACTCGGTCCTTCAAGTGCTGGGACAAGAGCCTCTAGAGCGTCCATGGCATGGCCAGTCATTTTGTTTTCTTCTCGTTCTGCACATGTTGTTCCTCAGTGCACGCTCGCTTCCTGATGATGAGAGGAAGCTGAAAACCACTAAGAGCTATTTAAGTCCCCTTCAGAGAAAATCGTCCATAAGGAGATCTCTCTACGATCAGAAACTTGTTTATATCTTCTGTTAACTGCATAAAAACAGTATAATGACTTGTAATATAACACCATGCAAAAACAACCCTGCTCTTGTCTTAGTGCTTCTACACATTAGACTGTGAAAACATTTATGCAGCCTAACGACAGCAGCATCACAAAAAACCAATATCGACAACAACAGAAGAGATATACTGTAATGTGCCCTTCAAGTGGAGTCAGAAAGATTGCGATTGTGAGAACAAAAACATTAATAGCTGAGCAAAGTCGCATGCAATAGAGGGAAGCTTTTAGATTTCAGATGTTACATGAGAAGCTGAGTTGCGACAATTTGAAACATGGCAGAAATATATAGATATATCATAATATATTTACAAACTACAGATATCAATGAATGGAAAACAAGTCTGTAGTGAATTATAACGTATGCTTTTTAAAGTTATTTTAATGTTGCATGCTGTATTTCAGTTATTTAAAAAGTGTGATTCAGAATTATCTCATATGCCGAAAAAATTAACTTAAAATGCTACAAAATATACGTATCTAAATATAATTTCTACCATTATGTTTCTTATATATATATATATATATATATATATATATATATATATATTGTAGCAAATTAGCTTAAAAGGGAATTGTATATAAATAATTACAATTAATTATGATTAATTACAATTATTTATATTGGCTGACAGTAATAACTGTAGCAGAATTAAATTGCTATCAACTGATCTGTTCGTCCAGCGACCATTCAGTGTAAGTTCATATCAACTCTAAGAAAGGATATTTTCGTGGCCACAGAAAATACTTTCTTAAGTATTAATGCATTAGAGCATGTAGTAAGGATCGGAAATCGTAAAGGGATATTAATTTGCAAGGCAGAACCAGAAACTCATGTAATTTGTGCACACAACATTTATTAACTAAACGCTAACACACATAACTAATCTAAACAAACAAACAAACATACATACACTCACGCGTATATACAAAAGGGGAGCTAAAGTGGATGAATGAAGCCATTAGAGAAAACAGAATGCAGTTATGGAAAGAGTCAGTTAACCACCTGAGTAAAACCATCAGTGCCGTTTATAACGGGGTCTATAGCTTATACTAAACCTCTGTTTAGTTTAGTTAGATGTACCATACTTGCACTTCCACGGCTGTTGGCGTGTGTCTGGAATGCAGTCTCGGATGAAAAGTCTTGATGGTTTCAACGTTTTGGACTCGCAATCACGTTCTTCCGGGTTGAAGAGTGATGAATTCCAAAGAGGTTATTCTGGTTCTGAGGTCCGCGGAGCTTTGGTTGAATGGAAAGTCAAGGCCACAAGGCCTGGCGCAAAACTTAAAGTTTAAGAAGAGTTCTAGCTCACATCCTTCTAGGATCTAACAGAACCGCAAAACTGAGATATGTTGCAGCCCACCGGGCACGCCGGTACCGGCTCAGGCTCTCCACACGGGCAGCAATCCGGAGATTTTGCAGTAGAGCTTTTGCAGAAGAGCGTACTGAACTGTGCGTGAGCCCTTTAAGGTCTGCGAAGAGTCACACCTCTCAGGATGGGCTTTACCAATGAGAAAGGCTGAATTTCCAAGCGGGAGTTTGGAAATACTGGGGGGGTTTTATAACCCTTTATCTGAGAGCATGATAATTTGCAAAGGGGTTGGATTGGAAGTTGTTATACAAACTATTAAAGATTCTTAGGACATTAATATGTTGCATAGGTATCAACATGTAATATTCACTCTCAATTAGATCATCCGAAGACAAATTGATAGAGACCAGACATGTTACAGTCAGAGTGATATTAATTAGTTATCTATTATAAGCATGCATAAAACAGTATACAATACACAAAAACATATACAAGAACAGTAATAATATACACAATGACCTAATGATATGTGTGCTCATTCAAAGAAAGGTTTTTCTATGAATTAATTAGAGAAGAGTCCATTTTATGGCATAATGTCTTTTTCCTAAAGGGGATATGAAGTGAGTGTTGCTCGGCCATTTGCATTCCTTTGAGCAATAAAACTAGTGTTATCTGATGGGTTGCCATGGGACCGGGGGCCTGAAGTCCTTGACAGTCCTACTGGCACCGGGTATGTGTATTGGGTGAGAGGTCTGTGACCATTTGTTAATCTAATAACTAATTGATTTGTTAAATCAAATGCAAAATTGTGTGTCTGATTGGTCCAAATGCTACAATATATATATATATATATATATATATATATATATAGTCTGTAACATGTAAACATATAGCACATTTGAATAAAATTGTTTGTTTATTTACTATTTATGTGTTTGTTTGTTTATTTACCAATTTCAACTGATTTACATCAGTTTTTGCTAAAATACCAAAGAGTTTGTTTGAATGTGGCCTTTTGACTTCAAGAACAGTAGATTTTGCATTTTCTCCTACCTGTTAAACACTGACAAGCCTAATTATGTTGCTATCCTAATTGTACATAAATTTGGTTATGGTTGCATTTTTATATTTGCATTTAGAATTGTTTTTCCCTGCCGTCCCAGAGCAGAGTCACATCGGAGCATATCTGTGATACAGCAGTTATGAACCGCTGATGTACTCTACATTTCAATATATTCAGTATTTCAATTTATTTCCAACAAACATGACCCTCATAAGCAAAAGACACCCGGGTAGGTTGTCGGCCTCTAAAATGACTGGCAGGTCAGACCCGAGGGTCGCTTGAAACACCCGGGCCGACTGGAGACACATAAATCTGCTGTTCAGCTGTGTTTGATATTCTCAGCTTTCCCTCAGAAATCCTCTTGTCTTTGCTACTTCAGCAATGGGAAGCCAGAGTCCTCGTTAAAGTTTAATGAACGAACAAGGCAACGTGCGTATCACCTTGAGCTGTGCCACTCTCATTCAGGCGTCAAACGGCTGTCGAGCCGGTGAGGAAAAACGTATCAAAGAGCCCAGAGACGTTCGAGCCCTCAGCTGATCTCAGAACAGACATATGAGTTCTACAACAGCAGGCATGAGGAACTGCTGTCCTCGAAATTAAAATACAATCATTGAACTAGGGAAGTCATGAACTCACAACTGAGTCTTAAGAGAAGCGACTTTTTAGAATAATTTTAATGTATTGTATAAAAATTCCAAAACGAGCTGTTCCAAAAGTTGATCAAATATGCAATAAAAACAGTAAAACTGTAAAATATTATTATAATCTAAAATGTATGTTTTCTATGTGAAGATCTGTTAAAATGTAATTTATTTCTGTGATCATTACACCAGTCTTCAGTGTCTCGTGATCCTTCAGAAATCATTCTAATATGCTGATTTGCTGCTCAAGAAACTTTTCTGATTATTATCAATGTTGAAAACCGTTGTGCTGCCCAATTACAATATACATATAGTTTGTTTGTATGTTTTATTTATAGAGCACAATTAAAACAACACACGGTTGACCAATGTGCTGTACAATAACAACCAAAAAAAAAAGGAGACCAACATCACAGGAAGAAAAAGAGTAATAAATGAGCAAGTAAAACAAACATCATAGAAAAGAAGGAGAGCCACTTTGTTAAATCAGTGTGTTGAGCCAAAGGCTAACTCTAATAAATACAATTTCAAATTTCTTTTAAAAGAACCCAATGGTAAAAGTCTAAGATATAAAGGCAAGCTATTCCAACGCTTTGGGGCCACCACTGAAAAAGCCCGGTCACCACTCAGTTTTAATCTTGTCCTAAGGACGTCTAAAATTACCTGGTCTGGTGACCTTAGATTCCTTTGAAGTTTGTGTACATGTAAAAGATCAATTAAATAAGAGGGTGTCAGATTATGTAAGACTTTATATTCTAAGTTAAGTAGTTTAAAATCGACCCTGTAGTGAATTGGAAGCCAATGAAAAGCAGCTAAAATAGGTGTTATAAGCTGGTGTTTACAAACACCCATCAGTATCTAGCAGCATCATTCTGCACTAGTTGTAAGCGATCAACAGCAATTAGCTCACACCTGCATACAGATAATTACAGTAGTCCAATCTTCAAAAATAAAGGCATGAATACGCTTTTCAAAATTGCTGGTTGACAGAAATGGTTTTACCTTCGCTAGTGTAACGGGATTAGGTGATTGACAGCAGTGGTTGCCTATCGGCATGTAGGCCTAGAATCTTTTATTTAAAGGCCGATCGTCACGTCCATTTTCCCCCTTTGTTTGCCTGTGTTGACAGTGGCTGTAGGTAAGTGTGCTATGTTTTAACAGGTGGCAATTTGGAAATTGTTGGGGTGTGCATAACTCGCAATCGTTTTTTTGTTAATCATAGTGCAGCTTTGTGTTCTGGCGCTGGTGCCCTTTCACGCTGCTTAGTGGATTTGATGACTGTTCGCCTCTCAAGTATGTGTATGTTTAAGAGCTCGTTGTATAGGGCTAGTATGGTGTGGGCTTAACATTTTTGGTGACACTTTAGAATAGGGAACACTTATTCACTATTAACTACGACTTTTTCCTAAATGAATTACTAATTTGCTGCTCATTAATAGTTAGTAAGGTAGTTGTTAAGTTTAGGTATTGGGTAGGATTAGGGATTTAGAATAAGGTCATGTAGAATAAACCATTAATGTGTGCTTAATTACTACTAATAAATGGCTAATATTCTAGTTATATGCATGCTAATAAGCAACTAGTTAAGATACCCTAAAATAAGGTATTACCACATTTTTTTCGCATGCTAAAGTGGGCATGATTTCCTGTATCCCATTGTGCTGCTGGTGGGCAGGTGTCACGAATCCTGTCCATGCACTTCCATTCACCCTCCACCAGAGGTCACTCGCTGACCACATGGACTCTTACACTACACAGATCGTTACACTTACACTGAACTTCAGTTCCCACAATCCATTGCACTCGTTACACTCAGCTGCAGCCAATCACACGCTTACACCCGAGTCTGATCACACAGCTGATTCCCATTTCACCCCCTACTTAAGCCATGGACTTTGTTTCCCTCACTGCCGAGTATTGTATGCGTTTACCGCTCCCCTAGCCGTAGCAACTCTACAGAGCCCCTGATAGTTTTCCCCTGCCTGTTTTGGATTGTGTTTTCCCCTGCCTGTTTTGGATTGTGTTTTCCCCTGCCTGTTTTGGATTGTGTTTTCCCCTGCCTGGACTATTGCTTCGTTTTCAGATACCTCTCTCGTCAAGCCCCTTCGGATACTGTTCGCTGTCGACCGACCTTTGCTTGCCCTAGGATTACTCTTTGTCTTGTCCCTGCCGTACCTGTTTGCCATTGCTCGACCCTGCCTGTATTTATGACCATGCCTGTAAATAAAAGCTTGCACTTGAATCCGCACGTCTCACGTCTCGTCAGCCCCGTTACAGAATACTCGGCCAAAGGAGGATCCAGCAGCTTTTCTAAACGGACACGGGTCAGGTATGGACCCATTCAACCAGCTGCTTGACCTACGTCAAGGGAGTCTTTCCACTGAGGAGTACGTCACTCAGTTTTGTGTGATCTCTGACAAGGTACCTTTTGATGAGGTTGTATTAAAATACTTTTTTTTGTTTTGGACTGAGTGAGCCCGTAAAGTCATGGTTACCTGAAGGAAAGTTTAATGTCAGTTTAAAGGATTTTATAGACTATGCTTTGCTGTGTGCTGGCTCTTCGTTTACTGTGGGTGTCGCAGAAGAGGAATGCAACAAGCCACAGCTGATCTTCTCGAGTCAAGCCAAGTTGCAGCTGATATTCATGAGCTAAGCCAAGTCACAGCTGATCTTTACGAGTCAAACCAAGTCTCAGCTGATCATCCAGAATCACTTCACGTCTCAGCTGATCTCCTAAAGTCAAGTCACGTCACAGCTGCTCGTCCAGAGTCTATCGTTCTGTTAAAGAGCTGCTGCAGACGCGATCATCACCATTAATTAAAGGGGACTGCTTGTCTGACTTTTATCGTGCCATGTCAGTGCCTTGCTTCACATTTTTGGCTTGTTTGGGAGGCCTGATTCTCTCTTTTCGTTTGTATAAGAGAGAAAACTGGCCTCTGTCATTTTTTCCTTTTTTTTTTCCTTTAATTTAAACCATTTCATATTTTGTTGTTTTTGTTTTACTTTTAATTATGTGGAAGTAAAGTTTGTTTGGCTTGGTCGAATTGATTTTCTTTTCTTTATTCCTGTAAAACCAATTAAGTGGTTATAGCTCTTCATGCATGTGATCAATCATCTATTAATCCAACTCTACGTGTGTGTGATCATCTACTGAGTTTAAGTGATTTTGTAATAATCTCAGGTGACCAACTATTTGATCCTTTTAAGGTTACATTGCTTTCTCTCTTTACTTCTGCTTGTTATTGACATTTACTGTTGTGAGGACTTGCTTCATTAGTGATGTCCATACTGCCATTTCTATGTTTATTTCTATAGTTTCTTAATTTCTTTTTGATTCATTACAGGAGCTGGGGTGGGGTCCCACAGGTGGATTGATCTTCCTCCTTGTGGTGGTGGTTCTTCTTTATCGTGTGCGGTGTACACTGTGAGTGTTTGATAGTGTGGTCAGACTGCATGGGTGTGTGTGTGTGTGTGCGCGCGTGGACGTGTGCCCTTGTAAAACCGAACTCTACATTGATTCATGCCGTTGGGAGCCTCAGCCCTGCTGGTATTATTTAGATTTGTTTTACATATACACATAACTGCTACATACTAAGTGGTTATTCCCTTTTTTTTCCTTATGTAATTTGTCTTGTTTTGTTTGAAGTGGCGTTTCTACTGTCTCATTGGTTTTAGTGTCCAACATTTTAAACCATCTTTGTATTAATAAACATTTGTATTTTTTTGTACTTTACTCACGTCTCTTGCCTAATTCTATGAGGGAACCGAACCTGTGTGCTTTATTACTCAATTTTTGAGTGGTTTGAGTATTTTCTCTGGGGTTAACTCCTAGGGTGACTTTCTTACTAGTAAAAACTTGGGCTTGTGTCTCAAAATTGCACCGCCCCGCCACACTAGTAATCTCAAATCAAAGAAACAAGACATAACCACTGAGTTGATCTGTTTATCAAATTTCAGAGAGACATCAAACTGAACCCCAAGATTTTTAACTTACAGAAAGGAGCCAAGTTCCCCAAATCAGAGAGGACTAAACTCAGAGTTTCCAAACCAAATTACCTTAGTCCATGGGTGTCGGAACCATTGTATGTGGGTGGGACAGGACCCACCCACTTTTGAAGACCAATGATATTGGACCCACCCAGTTTTACAGTCTCTAATTCAGCGAATATTTCTGTGCACTTTTCAGAGCGCCGTCAGTCAAATCAATTCCACATGAGGAATGCCCTAACAGATTAAACTCCATTTAGCTACAGACTTGAATTCAACGCTGCTGCTTCCTCAAGTCTATTCCACTTGGCTCATTTTGATATAGCCTAACTCTATTCAGTGTTTTCACTAGTTACGATCGCGCCTGCTGCACTTCCGCGACACAGTAAAGTAAACAAAGCATCTTACCCAGGCACATGCAGAAGGGGGGGCTTTGGGGGCTCGAGCCCCTGCCCTTTTTCAAAATTATTCAAAAGTGCCCCTCTCGGACAAATAGCAATGATATTGTGGTCAATAAAACAAAATGCATTTGAATTCTAATTAACATGACAATTTGTACAAAACGGTAACTAATTGCTCAAAAGTCGGAAAATTTCGGTTTATTTTTACATATCTGTCAATCTGAGGCGTTGCTATGGGTTGCGTGCTTTTTGCTCGACTGACTGATATATTCTAGTCTGTTCGGAAAACAAGGCTCTCAAGCCATATATGGTTCTTTCAGTGAGTGCCTATGGCTCGACGGAAGGAACAAATAAACCAAACAATATTTGAAACATTTTTCATCAATAATCAAAGCTTGTTTTTCAATTTAATTAAAAGTCTGCATATTATAGGCTATATTTTAGAATATTACATAATTCATCAATACCCGTTTGTCATGTATAATACACCAACTAATCATGATCTGGCACAAGTTCACATTTCATTGGACAATAATGTGAAGTGGAGCGGTTATTTTACGTTCTTATTCATAAATCGGTTGAAAATAACATGGGACAGACGAGCTTATTTGTGGAGCAATCTGGATCTGCGGTTTGTCTCATTTTATAAATCAAATTACATCGCTGGGAAAATGTATGCTAAACGACTACAAAAGCACTGCACAAAACCGTGCTGTGCCAAAAGTCGCAATAATGGTAATCAGTAGGCTATTCAATTCACTTATAGCCTATTTATGTATGATATACACCGTTTACTATTTGATGAAACTATCATAGTTATTTAAGCCCAAGTGGCACCTACAGGCCTATTATGTGAAGTGTAGGCTGGCGAAATGGTGACGTAAAAGGACTTTATTATATTTCCATTTTTGATAATTATGCAGCATTATGAAAGTGTCTTATGCTCATCAAGCCTGCATTTATTTGATAAAAATACAGAAAAAAATGTAGCCTAATATTATGAAATATTATTACAATTTAAAATAATGTTTTTCTATTTTAATATACATTTATACTATTTTAATAAAACATCATTTATTTCTGTGATTCAAAGCTGAATTTTCAGCATCATTACTCCATTCTTCACTGCATGCTCCTTCAGAAATCATTCTAATATACTGATTTATTATCAATGTTGGAAATAGTTGTGCTGCTTAATTTTGTTTTATTTAAATTTTATTTATATATACATATATATATATATATATATATATTTTTTTTTTTTTTTTTTATTAATTAATTTTTTATTGGAACCTGTGATACTTTTTTTGGGGTTCATTGATAAATAAAAAGTTAAAAAGAACAGCATTTATTCAAAATAGAGATGCTTTCTAACAATATCAATCTTTACTATCACTGTTTCTATCAATTTAACAAATCGTTGCTGAATAAAAACTAATTTCTTAAAAAAATAAAATAAAATAAAATAAAAAATACTGACCTCAAGCTTTTGAACGGTAGTGTAGTCTTGTTACCAGAGGTGTAAAATACTTGAGTAATTTTACTTGATTACTTTACTTAAGTATTATTTTGGGAGATTTGTACTTTATTCAAGTACAATTTAAACTGACTACTTGTACTTTTACTTGATTACATTTCTGAAGAAAAAACAGTACTTTTTACTCCTTACAATTTTATTTCATCTTGAAAAGTACATTACATTTTTATTTTATCTTATGCACATTAAATATGGTAAACGGAAGCTCAAACGTGCGTGCTTGACATGAGAAGCAATGATCATTGTTTCATGCATCAATCACACATATTTCTACTTCATTTATGACTTTCATCAGGTAAATGTCTGTTTTGATAGAGCCATTAGCTGTGTAATATATTAGCTGAATGCACAAGATTGAGTGCAAAAAAAAAATCAGTGATGAGAATTTAAATACCATTAATATTTTTGTGGAAATATTTTCTTAATTAATTAAAAATCTCCAAAAGTGTTTAAATAAGCATTGTTTGTTAAATTAATTGTAATTCATGTTTAGTGATGTTCTTACCAGGTAGTGGATAAGTTGTATTTATAATATGTCATTATATGACACATTGAGTAGGAATCAGGACTGTCAATGTTTTTTTTTTTGTTTGTTTGTTTTTAAATCTTTTTAATTACATGATTTGCTCATTAATTAATCTAAATAGTAACAAATAATTATTTATCAATATTTGCTGAGAAAAAAAACTCTAAAAGCCTCAAATAAATAATTAAAAGATTAACAACACACAAAAAAGTGGCCTTTCAAAACTTTAATGTTGTATGTTTTAATTCTATGACTCTCCTCATTAATTCAACACATTCTAGTATTCTGTGTGGAATATGTTTCCATCCTCTGCATCACATCTTGCTCTTCAAAGGGATAGTTCACCCAAAAATGAAAATTCTCTCATCATTTACTCACCCTCATGTCTTCCCAGATGTTTATGACTTTCTTTCTTAAGAAGATTTTTAGTCCAGATAATGCAAAACAGAACCACTTCAGAACCCACACAAAGTGAACACGATGGTCAAATTTAAAATATTAGTATTTGTATCCTTCTTACATAAGCCTATCATTTCACTTAAGAAGACACTGATTCATTAACAGGGGTTGCATGCATTACTGTCATATTAACTTTGTGTAGTTTTTGAAGTGAAACAAATGTTTTTGTAGACTTTTCCAGTCTTGAGTGGATCAGTGTGCGGTCAGCCATCCTTTTTGCTCATTCTCAAGTATACAATTGGCTCTACGCACCTGCAGTACCAGGACTTTTTTCCTGTATGGAGTGCTACAATTTTTTCTAGTTTCATATGTTAATTATTATTAAAATATCATCATTGTTTTAAATTGTACTTGCTTAATTTATGTTGCTGCTGCTGCTGCTGTCACTGCCAGTTAGCTTTCATGTGGATCAGAGTTCAGGTTTTTACTGATTTAAAATTTGTTGATCCTCACCATGGTTGAGAATCGTGTGCTGAGGTACTGTATATGTGCATCTCATTGCAACTTGTTTAACACGTCTATTAACATAAATGTTTTCCTTTAGTTTTAAGAGGCAAATACTACCCATAATATGTAGAAGGCTTTGAAAATAAACATACATCTAAAAGAAAGAGGATAGTTAAAAAAGATTAGCATTGCTAAATGCTACAACATTTTTGGCTGTTCTAACAGATCTTTTAACACTCAGTAGATTGACTTTTATTCATTAGATGAACTGAAGTTTTTAAGTTGTCAGTTGCTAGTTGAGTTAACTTAAAAAGTTGATTGTGATAGGTCGCCTTATTTTTTTTTTTTTTTTTTTTTTTTTTTTTTTTACAGTGTAAGGGCAGCATATACAGTAAGAACAAGATTGGATCAAGAATTGAACCTTGGGGAACACCACAATTCAAAGGAGCAGATTTAGAATAAGATTGACTGACATTGACTGAAAAGGTCCTATTAGAAAGAAATGATCTGAATCACTCAAGAGCTATGCCTCAGATACCCACAGTCTTTTCTAAACGAGTAATAAGGATATTGTGATCAATAATACCGAATGCTGCACTTAGATCTAGTAAAATTAAAATCACAGAGTCACTGAAGTTAAAATGCCATTTAATTCTTTGAACAGGGCTGTCTCTGTGCTGTGGTTTGCTTTAAATACAGATTGAAACTTTTCAAAGATATCATTTTGAACTAGAAAAGCCTGTAATTGATTTAAAATGGCCTTTTCTAGGACCTTAGATACAAAAGGTAATTTAGAAATAGGACAGTAGATTGATAAAACACTTGGATCTAAATTTGAAATTTTCAAGAGGGGCTCTATAATGGCATGTTTAAAACTCGCAGGAACTACTCCTAATGTAAGACTTTTATTTACGAATGTCAATAGGCTTGGGCCGATAATCTCAAAAGCCTGTTTAATAATTTTTTTATGAGATGGTATCATGGCAGCAATTTGTAGGTTTCAACTGACCAATTATCTTTGATAAAGACTGAAGTGAAAGAGGAGAAAATTGATTAAATATCACAGACGTACAACTAGTAGATAGAGAGTGTAAAGAACCAGGGACAATCTGCATTGTAATATCGATAACTTTCTGAACAAAAAAGTTTAACAAATCATCACACACCGTAGCAGGAAGAGCAGAACAGGTGGGAGAAGGATTTAGTACAGAATTGATCATATTAAACAACACTTTTGAATTCCCATTACACCTCGAGATTAACCCAGCAAAATAGTTCATTTTAGCAGTTTTTACCGCATTCTGGTAGGTAACTAAAGCATCCTGTAAAATTTTATATGACACCTGTAACTTATCCTTCTTCCACCTACGCTCTGCTCTCCTGCAAGCTCGTCTCAAATTTTGTGTATCCTCGTTTAACCAAGAATCAGATTTTAGTCTTACCACTCTTAGCCCTTAACGGGGCTATAGAGTTTAGGATAAAGGAACAGGTAGAATATATCAAAGGCCGTATTTACATCACAAGAGCCATCAAGAACACCAAAAATGTCAGATTCAGAATAATAAAGTCTTAAATCTCTCGATAGCAGCTGTGGTTACACAACGAACCTGACGAGCTGCCAGATAATCTGAGTAACACATGAAGTAAAAATACTACTGAGAATAAATATATGATCTGAAAAAAACTGAGTTTTGAATTTCAATATCCCCAACAGAAAGGCCCAGAGATAATATTAAGTCCAGGGTGTGGCCTTTTTCATGAGTAGAACCCTGCACATGTTGTACAAAGTTGAAGGAGTCAAATAGATCCAAAAAGTCTTTAGCCAGTGGATTTGATGAACAGCAGACATGCACATTGAAGTCCCCCACTATTAAAAGTTTATCATATTTTAAACATGTATTGCCCAAAAAGTCTGTAAAGTCCGGTATAAAATCCTTGTTGAATGTGGGAGGACGATATATCACAGCATTCACAACACAGTATTGACGAGTTCAACTGAAACAACTGCAGCTCAAAACTAGCATAATGTGTGGTGTGCAGAGTCTGCCAGTTAAGCTGCTCTTAAAAATAGTTGCCAAGCCACCTCCGTGACCAGAGGCCCGCAGGGAATTCAAAAAGCCACAGTTAGACGGTAGCAACTCTGAAAATGAACTTAAATCACCAGTATTTAACCAGGTCTCTGTTAAAAATAAAATGTCCAAATTCTGAGAATCAAAGAAATCCTTTAAGATAAAAGTTTTGCTTGCGAGTGACCGCACATTAATCAGAGCAAATTTTAACTCTGTGAAAACTTCCAGCTCACCCGATTCGCGATGCAGGGAATGTAGATTTTGCAAGTTCACTCCCCCTGAGCGAAGTTGTGGGAGATGCCGCAGCGGGAGATCACTGCAGGTGCCGGGGAGCACAGGAATAATCCATTGATATGATATCTCCATAGAGTGCAAGACGATAGAACAATCCTTTCCCTTAGTAGAGTCAATCAGGGGAAAACGTTGCAACGGCAGCTGCACAGATAGACTTGCCTTTAGCTTGACTAAAAAGCCACCTCGTGTTCCGCGTCTTCTTATCTCAAACAGAGATTGACGATCATACTGTAACAAAGCTGGCAAACTCGTAACAGAAGAACACAGAAAAGTAGACAGAGCGAAAACAAACAGACTGAGAAGCAGACGGCAGGCCACGAACACCAGTGCCATCTTACCATTCCACCATCACATGTGATTCTGTGTATATATATATATATATATATATATATATATATGATGTTCTAAAAACTCAAAATAATGCGTTATTGATCATGCACTAATATATATATTAGTGCATGATCAATAACGCATTATTTTGATTTTTTGGAACATCACACTTTGTAGTTATAGTTTATAGAGATTAACTTTTTTTTTTTTAGGATTCACAGATAAATAGAAAGTTCAAACAAATAGCATTTATTTGAAATATAAATATTTTTGTAACATTATAAATGCATTTACTGACACTTTTGAGCAATTTGATACATCCTTGCTGAATAAAATAGGAATTTCTTAAAATAAAACATTGTATATACTGTACTAGTTGTTGCCTTTTTGCACTTGAGTCAGTAGCCTATCCTTGCCTCACCTGTTTATATTTCTTTAAACCAATCTGGATTTAATTTGCAAGTGTCTCTTCCCATCCTAAACTGCATAGGAAGTGATTGTAAAGGCACCGTGTTTATGTGTGTGTGTGTGTGTGTGTGTGTGTGTGTGTGTTGAAGCCCATTGATTTAAGAACGTCTGATTAAGCCTCATCAGCCACATCAACGAAATGAACAACACAACATTATATAATCAAGTGCAGCACGATCTGACTTATCCACTAATCAAGACGTCAGATGGCATTCATATTTTTTCCTCAGTCAAACGTGTAGCTTGTTTACTGCCATTTTTTTACATGTCATTCCATAATAGGGGTCAAGATAACTGTATTATATTGTATATAAAGCATGCTTTAAATATAATGAAGAACATCTTTACTGATTATGTACCGCCAAACAGCAGGGTCTAAAAACTGTGGGTCTAAGCACTTAGAAAAGCACAGAAAAGCAGCTGTTAGTCTCCTTTAGGTCTCTGTTAAGTCAAAATCCAATTGTTTTGGCTTGGTAATTTAATGAAACTTGATCAGTCATATTGGAAAACCTTTCAGAAGTCCTTTGGCTAAATTGTATCAATGTTTCATCAGAATCACTGCAGTAATTGGGATTCCTTTGAGGACAGATGATATTTCAGATGATATTTCATTTAAAGTGTTATAAAGCATATAAAAGTATCGAGGGATAAATTACATTTAGTAGCCCATTAGGTGGCCTTCATTCCTCTGACCTAAAGAAAGGTGCTGACCTACACTATTATTCAAAGCCAAATCTCCAATTACTTTGCCCAAATATCTATTGGGTGCTTAAAGTAGTTTTTGAGCTCTGGTTTTAAGTAGACAATATTGAATTGTAAAGTGAGTGTTTTAGCATGTTAGGAAATTGGCTTGTATAAATATGTGTGTAAATCAGAAAAGCAGTGTCAACCGCTTCTAGATTGATGTCATGAATCAGCAAAATCTCATCAAAGCTCATTGGCTGATCAATGTATTTTAGTTAAAGGATTTAACTTTCATCAGATAATTAGTAGCTCCATTTTAGGTAATACTTTAACATTTTACCATAGTTTTAACTAAAATTAAAATTAACATCAACCTTTCTCATTTTCAAATCAATTGAGTAAATTACTTGTTCAAGTCTGCCAATGAAAATGCATTTTTGAACTGATTGGTTGAGTGCACAATTCAACGACTCATTCAAATAGTGTTTCGTTGTAGAAAGCATATAAACATATCTGATATTGTGTCAGCATTGACTTTTATGGCTTCATTACCCATTTAACATATAATATCCAGCTTTTCTATTAACCTTTTTTTTTCTATTAACATGTACCACACTTCACAACAACTGCTACTGGCTTCGGTTCAAACTGCTGTCTTGATGTCAAAGAGTCACACTGACTCCAGGCCGTGTTTATGTGTTGTGCTGGAATCAACAGCAATTACAGCTATCTCCCGATAACACTTACGTTCAGCTCATTGTGTTATCTTTGTCTCGGTCATGGGTGGTTTCGCAGAGGAAGACAGCACTGGTGATTTATCTTGTAATTGATTGATCTGCAAATCGCACGGGTGCAATAACTGAACACTGAACTGTTCGTTTGACTCAGAAAGTGTTCGCAGCAGACAGGCGTCTAGAAAAAGCAACACCTCAATGGAATTGTATCAGTGTTTTTCAGGTTGTTTGCCTTTTTACAGTGTCATTCAAGCAACCTTGATTAATGAGGCTGTGCAGTGGCTTTGTGTGCAGTCTTATTAAAACATTTGCCTCCCAGCTATGTTATCACCGCCCCTTGAATTACTGATTTAATTAAATACCTTGTTCAACATGAAACATTAGACAGTGTCAAGTGAACTGTAAGTTGAAGAGCGTGTTTGATAACTCTGGCTCAACTGGTGCGCACCCAAATCATCCAAAAGCTTGAACATTTCGCCTTTTCATCATTTTGAGGCGGCCGTGAGTACTGTCACCTCAGTGCTTGAGAAAGACACAGCCGACTGACTAAACCACTTGATGGAATACGACTTGCTTGGAAAGCTTGTCCAATTCAGCTTCAACTGTCCAATTGGAGAAATCAGTTGACGATGAGGAGCCGCAGGCATCATGTACCCAGGTTAAAGAAATAAAATTCCATGTGTCACAGTCATCCAAAAAAAGACTTCACACTAACACTATTTTTTAACAACTGCTTCTGCATGAAACTAGAAATGTTTTGCAGCTTCTCAAGTAACTGAATCCATAAAATTATACTCTTACAAATAAAGCTGCTTCACAATGCCATAGAATAACCTTTTTGTCTAAATGGTTTCATAAAGAACCTTTAACATCTGAAGAACCTTTCTGTTTCACAAAAGGTTATTTGTGGCGAAAGAAGGTTCTTCAAATTATAAAAAGGTAAGAAAGAGATGGTTATTTAAAGAACCTTTGACTGAATGGTTCTTTGTGGAACCAAAAATGGTTCTTCTATGGCATCGCTGTGAAGAACCTTTTAAGCACCTTTATTTTTAAGAGTGTAGTTAAAGCAAACCAGCTGATATTTAAATGCAGCAGATTTGAAAGCAACAGAACATGATTTGAAATCTACTTTGTCCGCGTATGCACCATGCACAGGTTTTCCTGTTCTGTTGGTGTAGTGTCCAAATAAATGAACCAGTCACGAGCATGGCGTTTTATTAACACATCAAATTAAATTTCCGTTTATTTAGCGTGCATGGAAATGAACGCATGAAGTTTGCCTGTGAACCTCGAGACTCATTTCTTGTATGAAAAATGCACCATCTCATTTGAGAAAAGAAAATGCAATGGCTTGCTCTCACATCCGTAAAAATTGCAGGCAATAGCTTTTCTGATGAGCCGCGGAAGAGAACTACACTCAAGGACCTAAAAGTTATTTGATTTTCACAGTGTACTGATGAACCAGAATTAAAAGTAATAGACTGGCCCTCTTTTTCTTTTCTTTTTTGTTACCATAATGACACACTTAAGAAGAACTTAAAAGGTGGAAAGAGGAAACACAGAGATGAGAAGAAAATAAAAGCAGCAAAATAGGAGGGAGGGGAGGGGCGGGGGGGTTTGAAATAAATAAAGTGGACTAGTCAAAGACAAAATAAAAAGTGTACTGCCATTTAAGCATGCAGACATGATAATTGCTGTAATATTTCTAAAGGAGCTTCACAGCACATTTGCATGTTGTTGTGCTGCCTGGATTTCACTGAAATGGATTGCAAGGGTTCTGCAATTATCTCTCTGACGGACACCTAATGATGTAATGGGATAAAGTAAGAAACCAAAACATAAATTAGTCATTTATAATGTATTTATTTATTTAAGATACTTCTAATAGAACAGATCCATAGCTGCATACTTTTAATAGCATTATTCATAAAATAAAATGTATTTCATTCATTCATTTATATACTACAAAATTTTACTTTATTTTATTTTACATTTTAAATCAAATTTCCAATATTTATTTATCAATCAGTGTGTTTGTTTGTTTCGTTTGTTTGTTCGTTAATTTATTCATTCAGTTATGTATTTATAAGTTTTAAGGTTGTGGTAAGTTCTGGGCTACAAAGAAAAAGTTCCTGGCTTGATCCAAAGTATGTATGACCCCAGAAAATGAATTATTTCTGTCATTTTTGTGCCTCTTAGGAGGGCTCTTAACCTCAGGATGCTTCAGGAGAACAGTTTTTGCAATTAGTGAACAGTAAGTCATTTGGATTTAAAGGGTCTGTTAAATGGCAAGTAGTTTGATGCAGCTTGATGTTATAGTTACACATTTCCTACTAATGAGGCTCAAGGGGTGCGTTCAATTCTCAAAGGCCTTTACAGCTCGCAAAACGTAATTAATGTGTGACTAACAAGGTATGCGTGTAAACGGGAGAAGACCGAGCAGATACGTAAACGAGTCGTGAGTCTAAATGTGTTCAACCTGACATGTTTTATTGTTGTGAAATTCTTGGATTCGCATCAGCTTCAGTGCTGGCACCTGTTTCACTAGAGACATCTGCTCTTGCTCTTTACCATAATCCATGCTCATTTATGACAGAACTTTTATCAAATCTGTGAACTTTTCTAGGTGTTTGTTTGTTTGTTTTTGGCCTGGACTATTTCTCATCAAATTCTTCCAAGACCAAAAGAAACAAACTATGCTATTCTCATTAATACTTCAGAAACATAAGAGAACCATATGACATTCATAACAAGTTTACATTTCCTGAGCTGTGAAAGAGTTATACAATTTTCCCAGAGTCCTTGAGGTTTAATTCAGTTCACTCTTAAGCTATATTTCTCAGTGTGTTTGACGGCATATTGTGCCAGTTGTATATTTTAGCATGCCCGAAAGAACAATTATGTTTCTAAAATTTGTCGTCTTGAATTGTATTCAATATTTGGCATCTTATTTGTGTTCCTCTAATTAATCTGCACTTTTTAAAAAAGATGTAAATCATTTTCAATCTTACATCATGCATAAACTACAGCTGCCAAATGTTGTTCTCTCAGAGACATATGGGCAAATGTCCAAATGTATTCCTGAGCAAATTACATCTCCAATTATTGCATTTTGCAATGTTTTGGATAATATAAAATCAAGTGACCAGCACAAGGATGGAGGCGAGTTCACTGTTAGCTCTAACTACTCCGTTACAGGGTCAAAAAACATATTTCTCTATGACCATCCAAACAGGTCTATAAATAATTAAATAATTATAATGTGTATATTTATGTTTGTTTGTCAGAAATAAGCAGAAATCAAAATGCTGGACTATAAACATGCCTGAAGTGGACTCTTATTTTGAAATATTTATGCTGCACTATTGCCAGCGGCTCAGTCAAAAAGATGAGAGAGATTAATAAGTACTCCTCTCTCAGTCTGTTGGCGTGATATTCATCGAAGGTGAACTGCTCTGAAACAGTGCTATGGTTTGACTTTGAAATGTGCAGTACTTTTATGTAATGAAATCAGCTTTTTGAAGTTTAATATTCATATTAGGCTGTATTGTGAGTCCTGTTTTTAGTCCCAAAATTTAAATCCTACATTTAAATACATTTGTCAAACCATGATATGTAAGATTATTTACGAGCTTAAATTTGATAAAACTTTGTTTGTACATGTTCTTCTACATACATTGCAGGTTTAGTTACAAATGTCTTTGCAATGAATGAATAAATACATTAAAAAATAAAAAATAAATACCATAGAGGGCCATCAGCCTACTGTATAATCTGTACATGCATATCATTTTCTGAAATCCTCATAAGATTTGACATTAACTTTGATTTGCTAAATTGATTATGTAAATGAGATTACGGCACAGTTAAGCCAGTGTAGTGCTGCTGGTTGTTATTGACATGACATGAAGTGCAAACTAAACTTTCAGTGTAAATCACATCCAGACATGAGAGGTTTGGACGGTCAGTCTTATGAGATGTTTAAAGCGACTGTCTCACCAGCGTGATAAATAACGCATGTTATTTGAAAATATGCATGTACTGTTATCCTTGAATTCTTCGACACAATACAAGAATTAATTCAAATAAATAAATCACAGAGACATGGACATTTCAACATGAGCAAGGTATTCACAACCTTGGTTAAAAAATATGCTATTGAATATACATCTGGTTTAAATCATATATTTGTTTCTTTATAAAAGCATCCAGTATGCAAATGATACTGGTATTGACATTTAAAATGCATTCCAATTAAAAAGTGTGTGTAAAAGAAATATGCAAGTAATGCCATACATACCATTTCAACGGCTATTCGGCTGTTTACGGAAGTGACGTCTTTGGTCCTTGGACGTTTCCGGTTAATGTTCAAGCGCATTCAAAACAATGGCGGCATGCGCTTGATACACAGTAGGATTGCGATTAATTTATTTAATCCTGCTGTTTAAATTGTCAAAATTAAAATTGAGATCCTTGTTGCTCAGTGGTTGGGTGCTCCCTCTGGGCTGGAACTAACATTCATTTATAAATAATTGGAAATTAAAGGGTTAGATTTCCGAGAAACGTGCCTGGATTGCAGCAGTGAAGCGAGAAGCAGAATAGCAGCTAGCAGCTCAGGATATACAGCGAACATTTCCACTCAGGTAAGGAAATATTGTTTTTTCCCCCCATTTGATTATTTGTATTTATTTACGTTAACTCTTCAAGTATGATGCAGCATTGTGTTTCCATCATTGTTTACATATGCACCTAGCGTTTTGATTCTTTTTTAGTGAAAAAGGCCAAGCTTTATTTCCGTTTTATTGCAAGCATTATGAGGGCATCTTGTCAGCAGATAAATGCAGTGCGTAACACGTTATAGAAATGTATACTGTAAACTTGAATGTTGTATAGTGTAACAGTTAACTGCAGTAGTTTACAAAAGGTAACGGTAAAAAAAAAATGTCATCACTTATTAAGCTTGTCTGATGTTAATTCCAACATGTACTGATATATTAAACAATAATATAATTATTTTTAAATATTGTGCATTAAATTAAATAATTGTTTTTCTACTTTTGTCTTTAGGAAAGCAGCACAATCTGTAATGTCACTGAGTGCTACAGGGAGACCAGACAGTGCCAAACCACATGTGACCATATGAACACCCAGATGTGTTTGAGAACTTGAGGATGAAATGCAGTGTAGTATTTAAAGCTGCTCATGGCCAGGCCAGATACTGACTGCTGCTTTTGATATTGCTCACATATTAATAAATTTGGTGGAAACAGTTGAAAGTGAGAGGATGTCTTTTGTTTATATGCAGTATTGGTCAAAAGTCACACTATTTATTACTATTAGACACATTACTATTTTTAATGTTTTTAAAAGACGTCTCTTATGCTCATCAAGCCTCCATTTTATTTGATCAAAAATACAGACAAAAACAGTAATATTGTGAAATATTATTACATTTTATTTCTGTGATGCAAAGCTGAATTTTCATCAGCCTTTACTCGTCTTGTCACATGATCCTTCAGAGATCATTCTTATGTGCAGATTTGATATTTGGTTATTGTCAGTGTTGGAAAAAATTGTGCTGCTTAATATTTTTCTGGAACCTGTGATGCTTTATACAGAATTGATTGATTGAATCCTGGCAGGGATTTTCAAAATATAGAAATCTTTCCTAACAGTATGTCCTTACTATCACTTTTTTAATCAATTTAAAATCCTTGCTGAATACATGTATTAATATTCTTTAAAAAAATAAATAAATAAAAAATACTGACCCCAAACTTTTGAACAGTAGTAGCATGTTGTTACAAAATATTTATATTTTGATAAATAAATATATTTTAGAATCCTAAAATTATCACAGGTTATAATAAATATGAAGCAGCACAATTATTTCCAACACCGATAATAAGCATATTAGAATGATTTCTGAAGGATCATGTGACACTGATAACTGATATGCTGTAAATTCAGATTTGATCACAGAAATAAATTATATTTTAAAGCATATTAAAATAGAAAACCATTATTTTAAATTGTAATAATATTTCAAAATATGACTCTTTTTGTCTGTATTTTTGATCAATTAAATGCAGGCTTGATGAGCATTGGAGACTTCTTTCAAATAGTCTGTTTTGTTTTGTTTTTCTCATCTGGTCGACGCTACAGGGCTCTGAGCACCAGAACGACCAGCACAGGAACAGTTTCTTCCCACAGACAATCCATCTCATGAACACCTGACAATAAACGTGGACCACACACTATTTATACACTTATCTAACACACATACTTCGTTTACATTTCAATTGCACATAATATACCTGTACATATAACTGTCTTTTGTTATATACCTGTACATGCAATTGTCAATTTGTGTATTGTAATTCCTTATTTACTTGTTCTATTGTTTAATTCTTCTTTTTATTATCTGTGTTTTTTGTCCTGTCGCTGTCGTTCTGTTGCACTGTGGAAGCTTCTGTCACAAAAAAAACAAATTCCTCGTATGTGTAAACATACCTGGCAATAAAGCTCATTCTGATTCGGAAAAACATTAAAAATAGTAATAGTGCCCACACTTTTGACCAGTACTACTGTATGTGTATGTGTTTACAGTAAATGTGCATAAAAACATTTATACCCACATATACACTGTATTTAGTGTGTGTGCATTTCTTAATCTGCATGTAGGCTATACTTTTATCTTTTAAAAAAACTAATATAGGTGTGTGCAAAACAGGGTAGCCAGCACTGAATTGCATTCATCTTATTTGTGACAACATGATGGCTGATAGAGCATTCAAATTATTTCTCGCACTGTTCCACAGCAACAAACTTAACCAAACTAAGCACACACTTTAAAACGAATAAAATCAGTAATAATGGCATGTAGTGATTAGTTTATTAGCATTCATATAGCGTTGCAATATACATGCATGTTCTGTAAAACTGCAGTGAAACTATATGTATTGTGAAAAGCGCTATACAAATAAATATGTAAAATAATATTTGCATATATAGATATACAGACTGACCCAGCAATGCAAGTGAAATGTCAACTAATCAGCTCCCCGGACATCTTGGCGACAAACCATGATAAGTACGTAAGTGACACTGTTTGTCTAGCTTCAGTTTAACCAAACATAAGACTGATGTCATCCATTGTAGGAACAAATGATCCCAAACTTTCCGCTATGGAGTTAATTGTAAGCATCCAGACTGCGATATATTTACCGCCATCTCTCGCATCGGTCAGAGCCTCTTTGAGCTGTCCGGAAGACTACTTTTAATGCTCCTTGTAGGTTTGCGCCTCAGACATATTTAGGGTATTCCAATCACCGTTTATTTATTTATTTATTAAATAACTTAAATATTACATTTTTGCCTAGACTTAAATAGTACACGCTTGTTTAGACAGATCTGAGATTTAAAAATGGCGCTACCGGAAATGCTTCAAGGCCAGACATGCGCAGAGTTCCAACGCCTTTGTTATTGTTTACGTCCTCTATACAGAAAATTGTGTTGCATGTTGGTCTAAAATGTGTCTATTCGACCATCTCTAGCATCCTGCGTGATAAAAACATGATCTAAATGCATGCAATTGTCCTTCTGTGAAACATTCAGAAGAAAATGGATTCGATAAGTGTCAAATAGCTCATCACGGGTGACAGACCTGCACCACTGCAATGAACAAGCCAGTCAAATACAAGACATTTTCATTATTTTACAATGAATATAAAAATAAGTATCATTATCATTAATAAGTTATGTTTCTATTATGTACATTACCACTCAAAAGATCGGGGTCAGTAAAATTTTTTTTTTTTTTTTTTTAAATAAACTAGTACTATTATTCATCACGGATACATTAAATTGATCAAAACTAAGAGTAAAGACATTTATAATTTTACAAAAGATTTATATTTCAAATAACTGCTGTTCTTTTGAACTTTCTATGAATCTGTGAATCCTGAAAAATAAATAAACAAATAAAATAAAAAAAGTATCACGGTTTCCACATAAATATTGTGCAGCACAACTGTGTACACTGTTAACAACTCCTTACTAAACATTTGAATGCTATATCTATTGTTAGGACCTAAATAAATAATTTCCCTACATCTAAAACTGAATTTTTAGAGATGTAAATTATACTATTTGTTTTCTTATCAAAACATCACAGTTAAAATTAATAGGGGTCAGTGATGAATAATTTAACTTCTTTGGTTTGAGCAGATGTTGCCATTTTTCTTCAAATATGTCTATTTATTTAAACATTTTCAAGCAGTTTCTTCTTCTTTTTATTTATTTTTACTGTGTAAAAAGTAGCTTGGGAATATTTTTGTAATGGTAATTAATGTATAGCTTTTACCTGTGTCTTTAATAACACTGTCCTTTTTATTTATTTTATTAATTAGGTTGGTTAATGAATGACTCAACAACAGATGATTTTAAGCGCTGTATGGAAGTTTGTTTCCACAATGGATAAACCTCCTGAGACCCGGGAAAATAATTTTGGAAAACAATTGTATTTTTTCATGTCATTACATTGTTTAGAGCATTTTATTTATTTTTTTAGTAAAGAATAAATCAATAAATAAATAAATTATATTTCATTCATATGTTATGATAACTGGACTCAATTAAAAAAATTAAAATTAAAATAAAGAAATAAAAATACATGAATGAACATGAATAGGCAAAAACAATTTTTTTTTTAATCACCAATACATTTTTAGTTTTATGATTATTTTTTTTTATTTATTTATTTTATCAAACTTGGTATGAAGATTAATTTCAACTATGTTATAACATAATGATTTGATATACAATTTTTCTTTCTGCAAAATGTGTGTAAAATGGCCATAAACAAGTTATCTCATTATATACAATGTATCTATTAACTAAATCATTTGCATATTAATGTGTTTTTGGGGCAACATGTAATGAAAAAAGAAGTGTAATAATGGTAGTAATAATTGACAAGATTTTCAAAATTGGAATATTGAAATATAATTTATTTCCCTATTCATTTGTTGTGTCTCCCAAAATGCGTAATAAACATGCTTTTAGTCCCGGTGTCCTCATATGAGGACATGTATGAAATCATATTTTGATTTGAAACCCCATAACATTTTCCTGAGATGTTGACTAATTATACACACTTTAAAAAAAATTATTCAGATTTAAATGATAATTGCAAATATAATCATATTTCCATAAGGGTGTCACTAAATTAATATCAGACATTTTTGTAGACCAAGGAGAGGGAGTGGTCACGGTGGAACATTTATTATCTCTGAAAAGCCCTGAATGTGCTCTGTACAGGACATCCAGACTTAAAACGGTGGCATGTATAGTCTCAGAGAAATCCACTAAAATATAACGTCCTCATGTGAGGATGCAGGGTCTCAGGAGGTTAAAACAATAAATATGGTAATTGTGATTTCGTTTTTCACAATTTTCAAAAGTTTTTCTAACAAATAATATCTGTTAAACTGTAATTTATTTCTGTGATGCACAGCTGTATTTTCAGCATCATTACTCCAGTCTTCAGCGTCACATGATCTTCAGAAATCATTCTAATAAAATCATTCAAGAAACATTTCTGATTATTATGAATGTTGAAAACAGTTGTGCTGCACAATATTTTTGTGGAAACCTTCATGCATTTATACATGTCACATTGCAGATTTCAAAAGGTTTGTAGAGACTGAAAGATAATTTCAACATATATCATTGTTGTAAATCTACAGTAGAAATGATTGATTGTCAAAGCTGCTTTAGTTTTCTTCCAGAATGAAGTATGCAGTAGTTGTGTGAGTCGCTGGAGCTCTGGTGTAGATCACTCTTCTGCGTTCCGTGAGTTGGAGTAGCTAATCGCGTTCAGCGCGTCAGGAGCATGAAGTATATGCCACGGCACGACGGGGGATTATCTCTGCTCCGACACACACACACACACACACACACTCTCTCTCATTCAAAGGTATCAGTCAGCTGCTGCAGTGTGTGCTGTTGATGCACACTCAAATCTGACACAAACTGATGCAGGTCCAAATCATCATTCATGTCTTCCCACAACTGCTTGCATCACTAGACTGCTATTTGACTTACTAAGTATAGTGTTCAAACAAATTAGCCTGCGCAATAAGAGGCAAAGATGTTCGGCGTGTGGCACACAAATTAGTATGCGTTTGCCCGGTGGCGATGCGAATGCATCATTAGCATAGCGGTCTGTGGGCAATGGGCCGCGCTCAAACAGACACGCTATGATTTAAAAGGCAAATGTTCTTCAACACAAATACAACAATGTCAAAAAACTGCATGCGTTAGATTGTACTCTCGTGTTTACTGTACTCAGAGAATGAGCTTGGGTAGTAAACTGATGACAGTCGTCTCATTCCTCAGTGATGACTGGCTTGATGTCTAATTAGTGCACAGCATGTCTGCTGCCTGTGGGGTATTTAGGGTTTGTTCTTGTTGGTTGCAAACATCCAGATCCGGTCAGAAAGTGAGAACATCCACTTCAGGAGAGGGATTTTCAATCCGATCACAACCTTATCTGAGAGCACACCTGGCTGCTAAATGTGATCTTGTTGGAAAACGGACAATATCTGGATACAAGATACACGGCATTACATACAGCATCCGGATCCTGCTCTCCAGAAAGTTTCTAAAGCTGAAATTGCAGAAATGCAGCTTAACAGCGGCACGGAAAGCAGACGGTGTTTGTATGTATGGATGCTCCTGATTGTTTTCCTGATGAGCGTCTGCTCTAGAGGTCATCTAATTAAGATGCAGATTAATTTGTGATCCTCTATAAAAGCAGGGTGAGCAGTGAGCAAGGACATTAATGTGGTAATGAACAGAGGTTGTGACTCCATGTAGTGATTTCTCGCGGCTCCCTGAGGAAGACGGCAGAGGTGAAGAAATGCCACTGTTGCTGTTTAATTCACCAATAGCTTTGTGGGTTATTTGAGGTGCTCACTGTTTGCTAATGGAACTGTCTTCAATTTCAAAAGGCTATTCAGAAAAGGTGTAAATACACATGCACACACATTACATTAAAAATATTAATGTATAATTTTAATTAAATATTTGTAACCCGTGCTGGCAAAACAGGCTAATTTTGAGCTACAGACAAAAAAAAGTGAAAAATTACGAATTTCAGGTTTTCACAAAAATGAGTTAATTTAGCCCTTGTCTAGCAATCTCAATGCTCTAAATAAAATGACCTTCATTTGTATGTTTTCTGAGAGAAGTAGGATACCTTTTTCTCAGCTCTCTTCTCATGTCAGTGCAAAATCCCAATAAATATAACACACGTACTGTATACACAGAATTATAGTATTTAAGTAGGCTATTCACGCAAACATAATCTGTGAACGTTTGGGGAACTGTTGGGGAAAACATCTAATGTGTAACATTATATTAGATCTGTGCAGTACTGTATACTACAAAAGCAGTTAAATCAAGATCAGCGATCTTTTCTTTTATTTTTAGATTAACATTAATGAGACAGACTGTACTGCATGGATCTAATATAATGTTACACATCAGGTCTTACTATATAGGCCGTCTGTCTCATTATTGTTAATCTAACAATAAAAGAAAATATCGCTGCTCTTGATTGAACTGCTTTTGTAGTTTTAATAATCAGTTTATTTGTAATGAGCATACTGAAGAGGTTTTTACATTTGATTATTTATATTTTCTTACTTGAATGCTTTTGTTTAGATGTAAAACGAAAAAAAGTAATGCACTAGGCCTATTTGTTTCTTATATTTTTTCTGTTTTTTTTTTTGCATCTGTTCTTATTTTTAATAACAAAGATAAAATAAAATATGGCTGTATTGTGATTATTAATATAGTAATTAATATTAAGAAAGGAAGAGGAGGAAACAATGCAACGTTGCTGGGTGATTTTGCTTTTGGAACCTTCAGAAAACTGCAACTTGATTTTTCTCAGAACTGACTTCGCTGAGTTCAAACAGGTCATTATTCGCCCGATTCCAACAAATCATATACAGGTGCTGGTCATATAATTAGAATATCATCAAAAAGTTGATTTATTTCACTAATTCCATTTAAAAAGTGAAACTTATAAATTATATTAATTCATTACAAACAGACTGATATATTTCAAATGTTTATTTCTTTTAATTTTGATGATTAGAGCTTACAGAGAACACTCTTCTTGGTGTTCAATCTGAGGCCAAGAGCACGAATGTGGCGTAGGACGACATCCCTGTGACGGCTCACTGACTCCCTGGAGTGGGCCAGGATAAGCCAATTGTCCAGGTAGTTGAGTACACGAATGCACTGGAGCCTCAAAGGGGCCAGAGCAGCGTCCATGCACTTTGTGAACGTCCTCGGAGCCAAAGCCAGGCCAAAGGGAAGAACCTTGTATTGGTAAGCCTTGCCTCCAAAAGTGAAAATAGGCACCTTTCAGATCGACAGTGACAAACCAGTCTCCCACTCGAATCTGAGACATAATAGTCTTTAATGTCAACATCTTGAACTTCCCTTTGTAAAGGGAGAGGTTGAGACAACGCAGGTCCAGAATGGGTCGTAGACCACCGTCCCTCTTCGGCACGAGAAAATGTAGTCTCCTCCCCACATGCTTGTAAAGCGCTTTGGGTGTATAGCAATACACAATAAAGCGCTATATAAATGCTTCGTTCATTCATTCATTCATTCATTCAAAATAGCGACTGAAAAAGCCTCGTTCCAGGTCCGATTGAGGGACTTCCTCTATTGCCCCCTTGAGGAGGAGGGAGGACAGTTCCTGCTGTAGCACAGAAGCCTTTGAGGCACTGCTTACTACTGTCAGGTGAACCCCGTCGAAGCGGGGAGGATTGCGGTCAAACTGGAGTGTGTAGCCGGACCGAATTGTGCGGAGAACCCAAGCCGATACCCCTGGTAGACGCTCCAATTCGTGAAAGAAATGCAATAGAGAAAGCAGAGTGTTGTAGTCTAGAAGACATACCTGAGTTGGGGTGTCGAGAAGGTCTGGAGGGGGTGATGTCGTCCACCACGAAGGAAAGCCTATGGTATCCTTGGTTAGGATGATGGAGTCCATGGTGACCGGAGACTGTGGGAGAGAACCGAATGTGTCGCCTATCACGCGAGCCGCGGGTGACGAAGGAACAAGTAGTAGGGGGAGAGAGCTTGATGCGTCTCCCGACTGCCACATTGAAAGACACTGAAGATGGCCGTTCACTGCACACCGAAAGCTGCTGGGCGGATGTGACAGATCTGCGTGAGGAGAGTGTGTTAGAGGTGGGCAGAAACGTTTGAACGGTCTGGCCCTGCCTCGTGAGGATTCTGGACAAACTCTCCTCATCCCGACCCGAGAGTCAGAAGCGACTCGATGGAGCTGAAGCAGCAGGCCTGTCAGGCCGCTTCAGATCAATCCTCTTGCGTGGTTGCCGGTGGGGCAATGGTCGGCCGTGGGCTCCCCAGACCGTGGTCGGAGGGGGATGAACCGGGGCGCTGCTCCTACTGGCGGAGCAAGGAGCGCAAGGAGCGCTCTCTAGATAAGGAGGGGGAGGGGGTGGTAGAGTGGTCCCTCGCTCTCCTAGGCATAAACTGCCTGAGGGCAGCTGACTGAGACTTGGCGGATCGAAACTTCTCCACCACAGAGCTGACCGCCTCCCCAAATAGTCCAGTTTTAGAAAAACTTTGTCTTTCTCATGAATTTCCGTGAGATTAAGCCATAGGTGGCGCTCTGCAGCTACCGAACCCGCCATAGAGCGTCCTACAGCACAAGCAGTGTGTTTAGTGGCTCTCAGGGCCAGGTCCGTGGCTTTATGGAGCTCTTTGACTGCCTCTGGAGATAGCCCGCCACCCTCATCCATTTCTTTGAGGACATCCACCTGGTAGGCTTGGAGGATGGCCATAGTGTGGAGGGCCATGCCTGCCTGACCAGCAGCAATGTAGGACTTCCCGATAAGGGCGGAAATGGTCCTACATGGTTTGGTTGGAAGGAGGGGGCGGGACTTCCATGAAGGCGCCAAAGATGGTGAAAGGTGAGAGGCTAGTGTGTCCTCGATCACTGGAATGGCGGTGTAGCCCTGCTCCACAGAACCCACTAGATTGGTGAAGTCAGCGGCTGCCACGTTAGTAAGGCTGGAGGAGAAAGGCTGTTTCCAGGATCTGGAGATCTCGTGATGCAAATCACTGAAAAATGGTAGCTTCCTCCATTCAGGCCTAGAATTTGGGCCACTAAGGAATCGCTCGTCAAGCTTAGACGACTGGGATTCGCGGAGCTCATCGGGCCAATCAATGGAGAGCTTTTCAGTGGCGCGCGAAAGCACGTCCACGAGCTCTGAGTAAGCCGCAGGAGGCTGCGCTTCCTGGCCGCTAGGCGGGAGAGCATGGGCTAAAGCAGGCCCGAAATCCTCAGAGTCGGATGCTGCTGTGAATAACACGTCATCTAGGCCGAAGGAAATGGCGTTGTGTGCCTCCGGGCTAGGACATAAATACTCATGTGCGAACTCAACTGGAGAATTCACGCGCACGTGCTCAGGCGAGAGAGGGAGAGAAGAGGCGAAGCCTGTCTGCTCACTCTCTATCGCCTCGAGCTCCACATCCGAACCCCAGGTCGTGGATTCCTCAGCGGCCTCCGGAGCACGACGGGGAAAAACGGATGACTACCTCTCAAAAACCGCGAGCCTAGTGCAGAGGGTTTTGAGACGGAAGTTTTCGCATAATTTGCATTTCGAGATGCCGTAAACCACCTCACACGCGTGCAAAAAAAACCATACATTTTAACACACTTACTGTGCGGGTCGTCGCTCGCGATGAAGCGAGAACACGGTGGCTGACAGCGACGATACTCCATGGCACTTCACCGCAAGGAGAACAGAGTTCCACTGCTGCAGTCGCCGAAGTGCAAGTGAAGAAATACCAAGAAAAAGAACGATCGAAATCGGGCCAGAAAAATCGCAACAGAAGGGCTAATATGGCCACTTCGTGAAGGCAGAGAAATCTGAGGAGCAGATGGTGTGTTTGCCAGTATAAGGAGGCGACGTAAGAACGTCGCAGACGGCATCCGCGCCATCAGCCAATGAATTGGCATGATTCTATAAGGGCTTCATACAATCGGCACACCCAGAGGGCGTTCCCAAAGCGTCTTAGCTTACGTTGAGTGAACCTATGAAAGAGAACAACCCCAAAACCTCACGTTACAATAATATACTGAATATATGTTATGTAAAATATCTACTAATATTTCCTATATTTATTTATTACTGTATACACATGTTTTAGTTCTATATTTGGTTTATTTTCTATAATTGATAATTACTGGCAAGGTCTGCACATTACCATTTAAAAGTCTAGAGGGAAAAAAGTTTGAAAGAAGCCTCTTATTCTCATCAAGGCCACATTTATTTGATAAGAAATACAGTAAAAACAGGAATACAGTGAAATAGTATGGCTTATAATATTAAAATGACTGTTTTCTAGTTTAGTAAATTTTAATATGTGATTTATTTCTGAAATGTTTTATCGTAAATGTTGAAAATGGAAATGTTTTGTAACATAAATGTTTTTACTGTCACTTTTGATCAATTTAAACAAAACACACACAAAAACAAAAAAAAAAAATTAATATGATCTGAAACTTTTGAATTGTAGTGTATAACCAAACTGGAATCGGTATGTGTGTGAATATATATATATATATATATATATATATATACACACACACATACATCTCTCACATATATAAATATTCCAAAGGTGTCCTACATGACCTACAGAGAAGGACTGCTGATTATCATTCATATGTATGAAACAGCTGCTCAAATAGGCTTTTCAACCCCATGGCATGTATATTTGATGTTACAGTCATTCAGATATTCCCAGAAGTACTAGAATAAAAGTATATATAGTTCATACTGTATCTACACACTGAAGTATGACTAAAAATAGAGTAAATCATTTTTGGAAACTAATGTAAGGCTGCAATGTTTTATTCACGTCCAGCAAACATCGCATTAGGCAACTAGATAAGACACTCAAGGCTTTTCCCATTTTACTGTCAATCATCTTTGTGCAAAAGCAAGTAGATGGTCTATAGCATGTCTTTGCTCTGACTCTCAAACATGGTTTATGTGTGTAAAGGTTAATGAAGATGAAGATCTTATGTGACACTGGCTGTTGAGTTATTTATTTACTTACTTAAGTCTGTCTGTCTGTCAAATGGGATGCCAGTAATATCTGAAGCACAAACTGTTCTTTTAACCAGAAAGTTGGCAAAAAGGTTGAAATCCATAATGAAGTTTCAGCACCAGGCAGCAAAATGACACATTTAGTTTTGCAGGTCAGAATAAATGAGGAAAATAACGAAATAAAATAGCATCTAGGGCAATCACAGGCAATCATATCCAGACAGGATTAGATTTCTTTGAGAATCTCTGACTTAGCTGTTAAATCAGTAGATTATTTGCTCCATTCTTTGTATGTCATTGTCAGGATTTCATTCTTCTTTTTATTTTATTTTTTTTATTTTTGGATTAAAACACAAAGTATGGCTGTGAATGTGAAATACGGTCTGATTGGCTCATACTCCACAGGAACATGCACAGACACTTCAGTTACAGTCATTATCCTGATCTCTTAAAGTAGAACGCTTTTAAGAGCCTTCAAAAACAAATACAATATTTCCCATGATGTAATGTATAAAAAAAAAAAAAAAAAAAGAGATTTAAAGTTAAACCTTATTTTATCTGATTTAAGGCTGTGATATATATATATATATATATATTTTTTTTTTTTATTATTATTTTTTTTTTTATTTAATTATTATTATTATTATTATTATTAATAACTACATGGTTTATTAATCACAATGTAATTGCACAGCAAATCTGGGGTGAAAAATTACCCCAAAATGATTTTGTGTTAGATAAAAAAAATAATTGAACTTAGCTTTAGAAATAAATGTTTTGATTCCAAATTCATATATAAACAAATAAAGTGACTGAAACTAAAACCACTTTAGTCTTTATGAATGAGTCACTGAATCACTGACTCACTTGATTAATGCAAAACCACAGATTTATTCAGTAATGAATCACCGCTGTGTCTGGAACAATTTTTGTTTGAAATAGAGCAAAAACAGACCATAATGACAGTGTTGTGTCTAAAATATAACAAAATCTGTTGCATCAAATCAATATGACATTTGAAATGGTGCAGATATTGGTGAAAAACAGCTCTCTTGCTGGTGTGATAGTGCTAAACTATATTATCATATAATATATATATATATATACATTAATCACTTTAATGTGTGATCCCCCCCCCACCCATAATTAATCGCACACTAATAAAATCAGCACCACTAATCTGAATACACTGATACGTTTGAGCGGTCGCTGCTGAAAGATGCTTTTTGCTGCAGAAAACCAGTCAAACTTTGTCCTCTTGGATCTTACAAAACCTCCTCAACCAAACAATCCTGCTATGCTGAAGAAACTAGAAAGATACAGAGAGCACTGTGTGAAACACAAGGAAAATCTTCCTGCACACAGTGTCGCTTTTGTGCAATCAAAGGACTGGCAGAGAATAAGAAAATTGAATTTGCGTTTGCCGTGTGTATGCGATTTCCATAACTGGAAACACACTTTAATGTCACCCAGGAAGAGAACAAGAAGCAAATATCAGGAGGAATATGAGACTCAGTTTTACATTTCTGTGTCACAACAACCTTGCAGTACAGCTGGAGACCCAATTAAAAACCAATCAGAACGTGTGTCAAGAGATGATAATGAAACTCACTTCTCTCGCTTTCTGATGGACCGAGGCAAGAAGCTTTAGGGGAAGCTTGAGAAATTTATTTGATCAAAAATACAGTAAAAACAATGTAATTATTACAATGTAAAATAGCTGTTTGCTATGTGAGTATGTGTTAAAATGTAATTTATTTCTGTGATGCGCAGCTGTATTTTCAGCATCATTACTGCAGTCTTCAGAGTCACATGATCTTCAGAAATCATTCTAATATGCTGATTTACTGCTCAACAAACATTTCTGATTATTATCAATGTTGAAAACAGTCGTGCTGCACAATATTTTTGTGGAAACCGTGACACATTTTATTTTCAGGATTCACAGATGAATAGAAAGTTTAAAAGAACAGTCTTTACTGTCAATCTTTTGATCAGTTATAGATAGACAGATATGTTGTTTGTGTTAATACATGTTTGAATGAGTTAGTCTGTATGCATAAAGTTTTATCATTTTTTCACTTTTTTTATCAACTAAAATAATATATTTCACTTTATATTATATGACTTTTTTACTTTGTGAGAAATAATATATTTCTCACAAAGTAAATAGTATATAGCACAAGGCTATTGGCTGGGCCAATCAGAAGCCGCCACAGCGACTGTAAAAGTATTTAAACTGCCTGTTCGCTATTACAAGTCGGGAGAAGCGAATATTCACCAGAAGAGACGGACAGCAGCTCGTAAGTGTTGCGATACTTAGTCATAGATCTGTTGTTTAAATTATTTACCTGCTGTTGGGAAGGAATACTTTCGTTTCCTTCTATTTCTATTCTGCATTTTCGTTGAGGTTTCGTTGTTTGATTGCACTTTCTGTTAATTATAATAATTTGCACCTCGGCTAAGAAGGAACCTGGATCATTTTCAGTGCTCCTTGCTAGCGAAGTGTTAGTTTCGCCTTGAGTTATTTGCACAAGGCTATTGGCTGGGCCAATCAGAAGCCGGCCACAGCTGTTTTCACGGTAGTGTGTTAGGCTGTATTTATCAGAGGTCCGAGCGCTGACGCGGAAGCATCAGCGGAAGCGTTCAGCCTCCTCGTGTGAAGACAGACGAGGGTAAAGACCATCGACTTTTCCTGCGCGACTTTAACCGAGCAACGACTCCGAGCGACACACTTAAGTATCTTTTCTTTTTCCCCTTCCTTACACACTCTCCGTTTCCATCCTCTTTCCTGCCACCTCTATCATGTGTTTCCAAACTATTCGGTTCTCTCTCAACCACGCCTAACGTCCCACGCAGACGGCAACGTAATCCTGCTAACCTGCGCCTTATCTCTACCTCCTTCACTACACCTCTTTCCTTCTCTGTGGGTCTCTGGAATTGTCAGTCAGCTGTCAACAAAGCTGACTTCATTTCTGCTTTTCTTTAAAATCCACGCTCAGCATCTTGGGCTTGACTGAGACCTGGATTCGTCCAGAAGACTCAGCAACCCCAGCTGCTCTCTACTAATCTCTCTTTCTCTCACACCCCCGGCAAGTTGGCGGGGTGGAGGCACTGGTCTGCTCATTTCTAACAATTGGAAATACTCAACCCGCTCTTCCCTATGCAATTACAACTCATTTGAATCTCATGCCATTACTGTATCAGCTCGATAAAACTCCAGATCGTGGTCATTTACCGTCCCCTAGCCAAATTCTAGCCACCTTCCTAGAGGAGCTGGACGGGCTGCTGTCCTCTTCGTGGAGGATGGCACTCCACTCCTAGTCTTTGGTGATTTCAACATTCACCTAGACAAGCCTTATGCTACAGACTTCCATGCACTCCTAGCTTCGTTTGATCTCAAACGCCTTACCACTACTAGCACGCACAAATCAGGCAACCAACTTGACTTAATTTACACACGCAATTGTACTGCAGATAACATTCTGGTACAACCGCTACATACTTGGACCATTTCTTCATTACATTTACATTACACTTTGCTTCTCCTGTGCCACCAACCCCTACCAGTTACTTTTAGACGAAACCTGCGCTCCCTTTCTCCTTCCCATCTTTCCTCTGTGGTATCCTCCTCTCTTCCTTCACCCACCCATTTCTCATCTCTGGATGTAAACGCAGCTACTGAGACTTTATGCTCTACCTTAACCTCTTGTCTAGACGACATTTGTCCTCTCTCCTCTAGGCCCGCACGGGCTGCTCCTTCCAACCCCTGGTTATCCGAGGTTCTTCGTGAACATCGGACTACACTCAGAGCGGCAGAGAGAAAATGGCGCAAATCAAACGATCTGTCGGACCTCAGTAGGTACCAGTCTATGCTCACATCCTTCTCTGCTAAAGTCCACACTGCCAAATCCTCACATTTCCGCAACAAGATCGACAGCGCTCCAGACATGCGTAATCTCTTCAGAACATTTAATTCCCTCCTCTGTCCCCCTCCACCTCCTCCCTCCACCTCTATTACAGCTGATGACTTTGCCACTTTCTTTACAGACAAAACTAGATCAATCAGTGGTCAGTTTTCACCTCCACGCACACAGGACCCTCACCCTACCACATCCACTGCTAAAACTCCCATCTTTTCTTTCTGTCCACTCACTGAAGCTGAAGTATCCAAGCTTCTCCTCTCCAACCATCCTACAACATGTCCTCTTGACCCAATCCCCTCACACCTTCTCCAAGCAATCTCACCCACACTCTTACCTGCACTCACACACATCATCAACACATCCCTACTCACAGGTAACTTCCCCATTGCGTTCAAGCAGGCTCGGGTAACCCCACTGCTCAAAAAACCTACATTAAACACTTCTCTTATAGAAAACTACAGACCTGTCTCTCCTTCCGCTCATAGCGAAAACACTTGAACGAGTTGTCTTCAACCAAGTCTCACTGTTTCTTTCACAGAACGACAAACTGGATGCTAAACAGTCAGGTTTCAGGAGGGGCCATTCAACTGAGACTGCGCTTCTCTCGGTCACTGAAGCCCTGCGAATTGCAAAAGCCCATTCCAAATCATCAGTCCTCATTCTGCTGGACCTATCTGCCGCTTTTGACACTGTCAATCATCAGATACTCCTGTCCACCCTCTCATCACTGGGCATCTCTGGCATTCCACTTCGCTGGTTTGAATCCTATCTCACTGGTAGGTCTTTCAGGGTGGCCTGGGAGGTGAGGTATCCAAAGCACATACACTGGTCACTGGGGTTCCTCAGGGATCAGTTCTTGGACCCTCCTCTTCTCCACATACACTACATCACTGGGTCCCATCATACAGGCACATGGATTCTCATACCATTGCTACGCTGATGACACACAGCTCTACCTCTCTTTTCAACCAGATGATCCAACGGTAACTGCAAGGATCTCAGGTTGCCTGGCGGACATCTCGGCATGGATGAAAGAACATCACCTGCAGCTCAACCTGGCAAAGACTGAGCTTCTTGTCCTCCCTGCCACTCCGACTCTACAGCATGACTTCACGATCCAGTTAGGTTCATCAACAATAACCCCATCAACTTCGGTCAGAAATCTTGGTGTAATCTTTGATGATCAGCTGACCTTCAAAGACCACATTACAAAACTGCTCGATCTTGCAGGTTTGCACTATATAACATCAGAAAGATCAGGCCCTTTCTGACAGAGCATGCTGCACAACTTCTTGTCCAGGCCCTTGTCATTTCTAGGCTGGACTATTGCAATGCTCTTCTGGCTGGACTTCCGTCTAATACAGTCAAACCTCTACAAATGATTCAGAATGCAGCGGCACGACTGGTCTTCAACGAGCCCAAAAGAGCCCATGTTACACCTCTCTTTATCTCCCTGCACTGGCTACCAATCACGGCTCGCATCAAGTTCAAGACACTGATGCTTGCATATAGAACAACCACTGGCTCAGCACCCGTTTACTTGCACTCTCTATTAACAAACTACATCCCCTCCAGAAATCTGAGATCTGCTAGTGAGCGACGCCTCGTGATACCATCACAGAGAGGCGCAAAATCACTCTCTAGATCATTCTCATTCACCATTCCTGGCTGGTGGAACGATCTTCCCACCTCTATCCGGAATGCTGGATCCCTGTCAATCTTCAAGCAACAACTGAAAACTCATCTCTTTCGACAGCACTTGACTTCATCCTAAACTTAAAAAAAAAAAAAAAAAAAAATTATCTTTACTTATTCCTTCCTTTGGTAGTTTGTATTTATTTGAACAATGTCTGAGACTTGGTGTTGCAAGCACTTCGTATGTCTGATTGCCTCTTCAAGATTAATCGCCGATGTATTCCCCAATTGTAAGTCGCTTTGGATAAAAGCGTCTGCTAAATGACTAAATGTAAATGTAAATATATCCCCATGACATAACAAATGAGATGCTTTATCTAATTTCACAGTATACTGAAAAGGTTCTGTCTGCTGTTGCTGATGGTTTTTATGTCATGGATGAAACTAAAGGTCATTTCCAAATACTAGTGGCTTCGTTTCACTTGGTGGAAGACACAAACACTCTTCTATTTGCCTTGCTTTAAACTGAAGCTCACAGTTTTCACTGTTAAATGACCCTTTAATACGCTGCAGTATATCATCTGGTTTGTTTGGAGGAAAAGCATCAGGTCATAAGCAGGCCGTCGCTGCAACTTTAAAGACAGCAACCCAGATGTCATACAAGCGTATTGCTTAGCATTTTATGCCTCCAAATCACAAATGTAAGCTGATTGGAGATTAGACATTGTGCTGGTGACGCACTTCATCAAACACTTCCCAAAAACAAGCCACACACACATTAAAAACTGAAATGGGCGGACGCTGTGTTCAGTGATGGACTGGATGCAGTCAGGCTCTGAAAGCAATCATCCACAACTACTGCATCCGCTCCCTTTACTCTAATGACACAAATCACAGAAGAATGTGGCAGGAAAGCTGCAGGCGTTTTGGACGCACTAGAGAGATTTGGCACATATTTCAGTCTCGCATCGCCTACGTGATTTTCTCTCCATCTGTATAGTTATCCAATAAAACACAAACCGCTGATATGATGCTGCGAGACACTCAAAGTGCAGTTGCACAAAGTTGTATTTAATGGCAAAGGTCTCCAGAGCTGTTTTTAAGTCAGCGGATGCTCACGAGTTGCCCAGGCAACAGAATCAGTGCCTCAAACTCCAATACAGACCATAATAAGAAAGCAGAATGTAATAGAAAATGCATGACATGAGCCCTTTAAGGTGATGTTTTGTTGTTTCTGAGGTCTGAGAGCAGGAATAGGCCTTGGTCCTCAAGCTTTGTTTGACTCTTTGACAGTGTTGCAGCAAAAATCACTTCCCCCCCCCATGATTTTTTAAGAGGTTTTCATGGGAGACGTGTCAGTTACCATAACTTTCAGTGCCAGTGTTGTGTCACTGTGACATGTCCTTAGTGCCAACCGTCCAATTAGCCTCAAACGCTTTGAGTTACTTGGACCAACATTTCAAGGATCGGCTGGTTTGCATCATGTCCCTTCTCAACTGATGGCCATTTAAAGGACAAAATAAACATTTTTTGCAAGCAAAAGTGCATTTATTATTAGTAGTATCTGTAGCTATTTTACCAGTGAAATATGTTAAGGTTTCAGGGTTCTTAAAAGCATGAAATTGACTAACCCCAATATATATCCAAAATTTGTGGTCAGCAAGAATTGTAATACTTTTATTCATCAAGGACGCATTAAACTGATCAAATCTGACAGTGAAATGCATTTATAATGTAAAAATATATATATTTTTCAAATATATATATATTTTGCAAATATCAAATAAATGCTGATCTTTTGAACTTTCTATTCATCTGTGAATCCTAAAAAATAAAATGTATCACCTTTTCCACAAAAATATTGGGCAGCACAACTGTTTTCAACATTGATAATAAATGTTTCTTGAGCAGTATTGAACTGAATTGAATTGAATTTTGTTTTATTTTATTTATTTTTTTAATTTTTTTATTTATATTTTTAATTTATTTATTTATTTTATTTATTTGTTTTTGTAGCCTTGGTGAGCAGAAGAAACATCTGCTTAATGTTCATAAACATTAATATCTTAAATGGAAGAAAAAAAATAAATTAAATTATATCAAATTCAATTCTAATTCAATTCAGTAAAATTCATACATACATAAATCCCAAAACTGTCATATTTAAAATCCACATAAGAGTTTTATTAATGTTTTTTTCTTTCTAAAAATAAAACAATAACTTTGTGTTTCTAGAATAAAATAAAATATTAAATTAAATAAATAAATAAATAATTATGTGCATTGGAGTCTTTCTCTCCCATTCATTTTGAGATAAATTGGATTGTTAATACCACTTTCTGCAGACAATATCAGTTTATAGTTCATTTTTATTAACCCTAAACAGACATGATCCATCACGTTTGATGTTTTGATGGTGGTCATTTTGATTTGTATTTCTTTCTTTTTGAGCCGTCTCCGTGACTCCTGACCTGCTTCAGTGGGCCCTGCTCTCCATCTAAAGTCCACTTGAATGAGACACGGTTTAAGAGAAATCTGTCGGGTGCGCTGTAGTCACGTCCTGAATTCCTTATGGCCAGTGCTACATTAAGCGACGCAGAATATATCGCTTTATTGGGCAAATATCATGAAATCATCACCTCCAAGGTCACCCGAAAGAAAAGCTGAGGTTTCTCTATTCTAATCTCACTCCACGAATAGCAATGAAGGAGTCTATGAATATTCTGAGCGTGTATGGAAGTGTGTGTGTGTGTGTGTGTGTGTGTGTTCCTGGAGCCGATGATAGTTCCAGCGTGCCGAAGGGGAACAAATGATGATTTCACCTTTTTCTGAGGATGAAGTGAGCAGCGCTCTGATCAGATAAAAGACAGAACATCCTCAGAGTCGAGCAGCAGCGGCACTGAGGGATAAGTGACATTAAACGGGAAAGTTTAGGTCACCGGAGGCCAGGAGGATGAATGGAAGGAAATACGGATGGATGGACGGATGAATAGATGGACAGGGAGATGAAGTGATGGGATTAAGCTCTGAGCTCAGTTTGACAGCAGTCAATGATCGGCCATGCTCAGCAAGAGCAGCTCTGTAGCTGGAGAAATCTCCTTCCGTAAATATATCAAAACTTAATTCCTGATTAGTAATATGCATTGCTAAGAACTTCATTTGGACAACTTTAAAGGCGATTTCCTCAATATTTCGATTTTTTTTTTTTTTTGCACCCTCAGATTCCAGATTTTCAAATAGTTGTATCTCAGCCAAATATTGTCAGATCCTAACAAACCATACATCAATGGAACTATTATTTATTCAGCTTTCAGATGATGTAGAAATCCTAGTTTAATAAAAATTGACACTTAAGACTGGTTTTGTGGTCCAGAAAAAAATAAAAAACAAATGTATTGAGTAATTTTCTGTCAGCACATTATCCAGAAATGTTGCGGACATTTCCATTAACCCAAAAACACAATGCAATGAAGTACAAAATGTAACATTTATTTATTTTTTATTTTTTAAGTGTGATATTCTGAAATGTTTGGAATTTATGCGTTGCTTTATATGATCTATTCATCAGAATGCCATCAGACAAAAAAATTAAAATAAAATAAATACATATTTAAATTCAATTTAAAATAAGGTTCCATTAGTTAACACTGATTAATGTATAAAGTAAGTTTCTAACAATGAGCAATACATTTGTTGCAGTATTTATTAAGCAATTTGTTAAACATTTGCTTTTAATAATGTATTAGTAAATGTTGAAATTAGCAATAACTAAGATTTTTCTTTTTTTAGTTAATATTAACTAATGTAGTTAAGTAACATTAATACATGGAGTCTTATTGTAAAGTGTTTTTTTATTTATTTATTTAATTTTTTATTTGTTTTTTATTAAAATGCTAAATGTTATGAGATATAAACTGCTGTTCAGAAGTTTGGGATCATTACTTAATATTGAAAGAAGTCTCTTCTTCTCACCAAGGCTGCATTTATTTGATCAAAAATACAGTAAAAATAGCTGTTTTTTATGTGAATATCTGTTAAATTGTAATATATTTCTGTGATGCGTAGCTGTATTTTCAGCATCATTTATCCAGTCTTCAGTGTCACATGATCTTCAGAAATCATTCTAATATGCTGATTTGCTGCTTTTTGTGATTTCTGATTATTATCAATGCTGAAAACAGTTGTGCTGCACAATATTTTTTTTGTGGAAACCATGATACATTTTATCTTTCAGAATTCACAGATGAATAAAAAAAAAAGAAAATGAAAAGAACAGCATTTATTTATATATGCTGTAAGATGTTTTGCCTTGTCTGCAAGAAGAGTTTTTCACTGTAATATTGATCCCAGCTTTTCTCCTTTCTGATAGTTGAGATATCTTCTGAAACTGCATGTGAGTTTTTTGGTAGGAGAAAAATGCATACAAGAGATTTAAATTCTTCAAATTCTGTTGTATCTTCTAGATAGAACAAGAATAAAATAATACTATAAACTCTGATTGAAGATAGTGGATGTGTTTTTGGCTTCAGGCATCTCTTGTGTACTGTATGACAATACAGTTTAGAGTGTCAATAAAATCAGATGTCTAATTGGCTTATGCATATTATTTGCATATGAATTGTTGCACTCAGTAATCAGGACTGTCAATTGAGGAATAAGCAGCGGTTTCATCATTCAGACGAGCTCGTCGCCTCTCGTGTGTGTGTGTTTTGTAATTTGTGCGATATGAATCATATATTTATTGTTGCAGTATATTGTGTCACTGACGCTTCTCTGAGCTGTTTTGATTTGTTCGATCAAACCCCACCACAACAAAACTGATTTCATGTGCAGTGTTTCCCTCTGGTTGAATATGAATATTCAGTATGGATACTGTTTGAATGAAAATGATACCTTTTAATAATATATGAGCAGTGTTTTGCATTACCCTCCAATTACTGCTAGGGTGATAAATTATGACACTTATTATGGAATCAGTTTTCCAGTTCACAGTGTTTATCTTTGTCAGCGCAACACTGTGCAGCTCTGAGGAGACAACAACATCTTCTGAAGCTGATTGTCTGTTTGCATGAAACTTCTGTGCACGTGACACACACACACACACACACACGCACACACGCACTCTCTTGCATATGTGGTTTACGGGGACCATAGGCGTAATGGTTTTTATACTGTACAAACTGTATTTTCAGTTATGTATTTATCACCCTACACCTTACAGGAAACTACTGGCAAATTTTGAATTTCATAAGAAAAAACTATTTAGTATATATATATATTAAATAATATATATGTGGAAATAATATACTTTAAAAATATGTAAGAGTGCATAAAAGTGCAAATTGAATGCAATGTTTTCAAACAAGTGCATTTATTTATAATTCAATAAAATGCACTGTAGTTTAACTTTAATTAGTTAATGCAGTTAAATAATAATTAACTTTAGACTGTTATTTGACCCACTTAAGTAGGTCTTGAGTACATCTTTGTATGTAATTTCATAATTACTTCTATTGTCTTTTCAATGTGGTTAGCTGAATGTACTAACAAGCACTGATGGTAAACTAAAATATACTTTAATGCCATTTCTATTGAAATGCATGTCATGCATTTGAATATTTGTAATTAAACCTTTGAAATTATGAAGTTTAGTACATTTCAATATATTAATTTTAAATGTAATATAACACATTACAGTTATAATCAAGTCATTGACCTTGAATTGAAGTGTACTTCTGTAAAGCTCGACAAAATATTATTAAAGTACATTGTAAATCATTGTTTTACAAATCTTTTGTCGTTACTTTAAAAAAGTACACTTATTTTGATGTGTTGACTAACTAGCATATGCAAATCATTTGATTATAATTTAACCTTAATTTAAATGATAATTAACTATAACTATATGTGTGTGTGTGTGTGTGTGTGTGTGTGTGTGTATTAGAATTATACTTTAAATGTTTTATATAGTATAAAGTATAATTTTAATTTGTGTTATTCAGGTTACACAGTATAACATTTAAAGTTAATATATGTTAAATGTACTAAATTGAAATTTCATTACAAATATACTGTATTTAATTACATGGTATACAAGTTTCAATGGAACTTGCAATAAATTATATTTTAGTTTACCAAAAATGCTTGTCAGTGCATTCAGCAGTTCTTTAACCATATTGCAAAGACAACAGAAGTAATGATATATATCAAATTACATACAAATATGTACTTAAATCCTAATTAAGTGGGTAAGTGCATTTAATATAAATTTAAACTGTAATACATCTCATTTAATTGAAATTAATACACAATTCAGTTCACATTTAAGTACAAGGTATAATATTTCCATAATAAGTGCTCTTTTTAAAAGTATGCTAAAGTGTCCCTCCTTTTCACAACGGATAGATGAAGATAATTACAACAGATTAATGATTTCCAGAAAGAAGGCATAATTAAAGAGTAATGTGTGTGTGATTGAGCGGCTCTTCTGGGTAAAGTGAGTGACACCTGGTCTGGATGGATTATGAGAGAAGAGCTCTCTTGATGTATGTTTGATTTCACTCGGCGGCGGTGAACAATGGAACGCGTGGCTCTTGGCTCCAGGCCAGAAAAGTATATTTACCACAGGGAGATCATCAGATGAGGACGCTGGGTAATAAAGACAGCAGATAAAAAGCCCTTCATGATGCGACCGGAGCTCTGAAGCACACGCCGCTGAGAGGCCTCTGGACAGGCCTCATATTACTGCCTTAAACACACAGAAAATCCAGAAACTTTTAATGCGAGAAATAGAAGGAAAGCGCAGTGCTTGGAACCTCACTTCATCGGCTCTTCTTCACCTTTAGATCTTCAGATGAAATCCGAGAAGCAAATCCATAGCTGTGTTTAGAGTTCTGTTTTTAGAGCTTCAAATGAGGTTTTTAGATGTTGTTGTGAGCAAAAGCAGGCGGTCAGTGCCTCCAGAGACACATAAATAAACCACAGAATTTACAGTCTGCAAAATGGCGGCCTGTCATATTGTTTATTCATGTCTATTATTCTAAAGCCAGTCTGCAGAGATATAGATACATCAAAACATCACACCTTAATAGACTCGCAGCACAGAAACAGTGGAGACAGGCACTCAGTGTTCAGTCGAGATGCCATTTGCTCCAAAGCTAGTGCAAGTGAACATTTCCTGAGCTTTTGTTATTTGGTTGTGAGCTTATTTTAAGAAAACGTTGGGTTTTCTGTTATGCATGTACTGTTTACTGTACCTTGGTGGCCAGATGGAGCTCATAAATGTTCTCAGGGCCACTGAATCATGTATGACACATGCTAGCCACCGTTCTGAAGAACAGGCAAGACTGACCAGTGCTCGTTGAAAAGTCATTAGCATTATGTGATGCTTAAAAGGCAAGTTCATTTATATTTTGGATGCACCAATGTCCTATTGAGCATTATGCATGAAAATGGTTATTTATGAAAGTGTTTTATAACACAAATCAAAGTTTGTTGTAAAGCCCTATAGTAAACATTTATAAACTGTAAAAATAAAATAAAATAAATTAAATTAACAATTAAATAAATAAATAAAAATCAAGCAATCAATCCAACATTTTTATGGAGTATGTTTTAGAAGAAAATTATTATTATTATTATTATTATTATTTATTTTTATTTTTTTACCTCCAAAACTGAATGTTTAATTCAGTGAATGATGAGGACAACTTACGGAAGCCTGTTTCCACCTCGAAATAACAAACAAATCAATCAATCAATCAAACATAATTAAAATTAATGAAAATTGTGAGAGATAAAGTCAGAAAAGTCACCTTTCTATTTATTTATTTATTTATTTTTATTTTTTATTTCATGGTGGAAACAAAACAAAACTGTGATAAGTAAACTCAGAATTGCAAGAAAGTTTATATCTCACAATTCTGAACAACATCTGAATTGCAAGACAATAAGTCTTACAATTACCTTTTATTTTTTTATTCTATTGTGGGGGGGGGGGAAATGAATGGCAATATGTAAACTCATAATTGTGAGAAAGAAAGTCAGAATTGTGAGATAAAAAATTTAATTTAATTTAATTTATTATTATTTTTTATTATTTGTATTATTATTTTATTTGTATTCATATTCTGTGGCAGAAATGGGCTTCCGTAACAACCTATCTCACAATTCAGTTCACAAACAGCACAATAATATAACATAACTATAACAGTTCATTTCACTAACAAAAAAAAAAAGAAAAGAAAAAATACTATGTTGTCACGCCCCTGGACTGTTTTGTTGTGTTTTTGCTCCCCATGTGTTCCCTGTGACCCAGTTTCTTCCCAGTCTGATTGTGTTAATTTGATTCCAGGTTTGTCTCCTTAGTTCCTTGATTGTCCTGTCTTTATAAACCCCAGTCCTTTCAGTTAGTGTTTGTCGGTCTTTAAGTGTCTACCCTACCTGTGATCCTATCTGAATATTAAACTCCTGTGTTGTGAATTCCTCGTCTCCTGGTTCCCGTGCTCCCCGTGAGCTGTGACAGAAAGACCGACCAAAACAGTAACCTCCGTATTTTTCCCTCCGTTTTGTTTCCTCGTTTTTACCCAGTGTTTTTTTTTTTTTTTTTGTGTCCCCATGGATCCCTAACCCTAACTGGAGCAGGGGGAACGATCTCTCGAGGACCACACCAGACTGTTCCTGATGGTAGCTAACGCCACCTGCTACCCGGACGACGCGCTCTGCTCTTTCTACAACGCAAGCTTGAACACCGCGTGCAGAGCGCTGTCGTCCGAGGATGGTCCTCGGGAGGATTTCGCCGCCTTCGTGGAGTGGATTCTGGTAAGAAATGGATCGCCCCTCACCGTCTCTCCCGAGGATGATCTTGCCAGATCCACTCCAGACCCAGAGCCCAGCCCACCAACTCCCCACGGTGCGGAGCATCAGCCCGAGCCCACCGATGACGGAGAGCCATTCCCCGCCACGATCCGCAAGCCAGCATGAAGCCGAGCGACTGAGCGGAAGATCGTCCCGGAAGTTGAGCCCAACCTGTCAGATCAGGTGCGAGAGCCGGCAACAGTGCCCACCACGAGGGAGCCAGCCGTTGACGGTGTGAGCGCGGAGTGGACCTCCGCCCCTGCACCGTGGCTGAGGGTGAGCTGATTATCCATCTGAGGCTGCTGGACATGGAGGAGGATTTAATTGACTGGGAAACGAAACTGGAATTCAAACTGCCCCCTCTCCTCTCTCCGTCGTCCCCGCTGGTCCCGTCCAGCCCTCCTTTGTCCTGGGTTCCCTTGTTCAGCCCTGAGGGGGCTTCAGATCTTCCAGTGCCCGCTCCTCGAAAATGCCTTCCCTCCCACCCGACTCCTGCCTCCTCCACCGCTGTCGTCTGGCAGCCCCTCTGCTCGCCCTCAGCCCACCATCAATGCGGTGCGAGCCCCACGGGACTGCCATCCTCCAGCGTCGCCGGGGCTGGAGTATCCCTCACCTCCGCCTCCAACCTCCTCGGCCCGGACTCTGCCTCGGCCTGTTGACCCAGCGGCTCCACCTCGCCTCCACCGTCACCCGTCGATCCTCCAGCTCCACCGGGCTCCCTCGTCCCTCCGGCTCTGCCTTGGTCAGGCTTCGACCCGCCATTGCCTCAGGACTCCGCTCCTCCGGCTGCACCTCGTCGCTCCGTCCCACCGGCTCAGTTGGGCTCCTTCCTCTCGCCAGCTCCACCTTGGTCCTCAGTCGCTCCGGCTCCGCCGCGGATCTCCGGAGCTCCGTCTCCACCTCGGTCACCAGAGCACTCAGCTCCACCTTGGCTCCCCGGATCCTCAGCATCCCCCTGGCTCGTCGGCTCTCTGTCTCCGCCTCGGGCTCCTCCACCACCTGCTCCGCCGCCGTTGGTCAGCGGCCATGCCTCCTCCCTCCGTCGGCTCCACCGTGGGCCATCATCATGGCTGTGGCCTGGGTCCTGCCAGGCTCCTCCTGCTCCAGTTCCCTCGTGTCTCCTCCCTGGCTCCTCCCTCCTTCATCACCTCCCTGGTCTCTGTCAGCCGGCCCCCTCCCGGTGGTCCGTCCTCCTCCTGAGCCTTCGCCTTTGTTCCCACCTGTTTCCCCCCCCTCTGTTGTTCCACGGTGCGAGGACGCACCTTCTGGGAGGGGGGAGTAATGTCACGCCCCTGGACTGTTTTGTGTTTTTGCTCCCCATGTGTTCCCTGTGAACCAGTTTCTTCCCAGTCTGATTGTGTTAATTTGATTCCAGGTGTGTCTCCTTAGTTCCTTGATTGTCCTGTCTTTATAAACCCCAGTCCTTTCAGTTAGTGTTTGTCGGTCTTTAAGTGTCTACTCTACCTGTGATCTGTGTTCCTATCTGAATATTAAACTCCCTTGTTGTGAATTCCTTGTCTCCTCGTTCCTGGTTCCCGGTTCCCGTGCTCCCCGTGAGCTGTGACATATGTACACTAAAAAAAATGATTAATTGAATTATCCTGATGGATGGCAAGATGGATTTTTTTTTTTTTCTCCTTTCACAGCTATTCAGAAGAGGCTGTATTAAAATCACCAACAACCATACAAACAGTAGTCCTAGTTCATTTTCAGATCAGATAATAAGCACTACAGACATATCCATGCTCCTTTTGTAATAGAGAAACATCTGTGACAATCACTATAAAAATGTATTGTTGATCTCCATTGCTGAAGAGTAATAAAACAATTATTTGAAGGGTCAGACGGGGAAGTGCATTTGCTTTCATGTCAAGACGTCGAGGAGTCACGAGAAAAAAACTCCTAATGAAAAATTGATTAAGTATCAAATCCCAATATGATTTATGAGAGGATGAATACAATGCCGTCTAGATGTTTTCATCTTTTCTCTGATGAGGAGGCAAGAATCAAAAGGAATGAAAATAATTTTACAATAAATTCATAATGTGCATGGTGGAGCAGTCGGGATGATTTCCGCATCTGAGCTCATTTCAAATGACTGTGACTAACTAATTCAGACAAGGCAGTTCCTAGCCCGCGTTTCCCATCAATCTTCCCAATCCGCTCGGAATAATTCACTTGCTCTGTCCTACTGGGAATCACAGTGCCATTAAGAGATGTAGAATAAACCCCTGTGCCAAGTTCCAATCTCCTTTATCGTTTACTGTTTCCTGACAAAAATAAGACACAGATTTTAATCACTCACTTCTTTGAAGGCACTTCAGAGGATTTGAACATTATTAGCTGGAAACGTGGCCCTCAGTGCATGTGTGCAACCACGTTTGGGACAGAAATCAAACTTGTAATTAATTCAGAGAGCAAAATCTGTCTGGAAAGAGCAGAGGACTATGTTGTTTGCTTAATGACTTCTTCAGTACATGTGAAGCTCTGAACGTTTTTTTGTAGCCGGTCTGAGACAAGAATAAACCAGAGAGCAGCGATCTCTGATAATGAAACGAAATCAAGCAAAACAACAAAGTTTGAGAAGAACGCAGAACTTCCACAAGAGTCTAATGCCCTGAAATGATGATACGTTCGATCATTAGTCATTTCAGCATGAGGTATATGAGCGCGTGATAAGACTCATCTCCTCCAGGCGTCTCTCGACAGATTCGGAAAATAGATTTTTCCTGCTTGCTCTTCATTTAAATGAGCTAATCAATTGCAATCAATTTCAGTGATGTTCATTTGCCAAAACTGGAGCTACATTTAGACCTCATGACCAAAAACAGAGACGTATGTCAATTTCTTATCTAACATGACCCATTGTCATCATTATGTAATTTATTTATATAAATTAAATGTTATATGCTTTAAACAAGATGAAAAAGAGGGACACTTGTTTGAACGTTTTTGTTGAATGCAAAATGTGTTTTGTAGATTTTTGTTTGTTTATTTTTTTATTTTAAGCATTACATAAAAGTGCATTTGCATACAATGAAAAAAAAGGAAGAAATTAGAAATTACTAGTACATGTCACATTCACTTACAAAAAAAACAAACAAGTAAAATTAAATTAATGTGAAATGTTGAAGTAGAAAGACTGAAACAGTATTGTCTTGTAAAATGTACTCAAATAATCCTTGTTTTATTTTAACTTAGGAAAATAATGTTTTAGAGTGTTGAAAATTAAAATATAGTACAAATGGCCAAAAATATGTTTACATCTATATACAGTATTGTGAATATAATTTGGGACACACACACACACACACATTTATTTCTTTATTTATTATTTATTTACTATTTTCTTTATCACACTATTTATTTATTTGTTTGTTTAGCAAGACATTCATATATGTAGTTTGAAACTGCATAAGTTATTTGGGGAGAGTGTTCAGTTTAACTTAATCTCCACAAATTAACTGAATGAAGTTTGGCTTGTTATTATGCAGTTCATGAGGATTTGTATATGGTATAATTACTTATAGTTAAGTATGGTCTTTTATTTTGAATGCACACATTTGGGAACAAATTTTACATGTGTTGTAAAATCATTAGAAGTTTGCATTAAATATATTTATGGGGGAGGCCATTGGCTTTGTTGAGGTCTAGAAATAAAAGATTTGATGTAAAGCCAAAAGTGGTATCAAATCTGAAGAATTTTTTTTTTTTTTTTCAATGCCTCTGGTAAGTTTGGAGTCTTGTGGGGAAACAATTGTTTTCAGTTCCAATACTTGAAATGTAACAGAATTCTGAGACACATTTGGAAAGTATTTTGACATCACCGAAACTTTGAACAATACACCATTTCCCTCTCCCCCAAAACTGGCAGCTTTCCAGAGGAAGAAAGTTATTCAAAAACCTATTTGCCAAAAGTGTGTCAAATATAAAACTCCCTCCTTATCAGGAAAACCACAGCGGAAAGCCATTCTGGTCTCATCTTTCTCTGCGAGATCAAAAAAGGACTTAGGGATACAAAGTTGGCGGCTCCACATCGAAACGATCTCGGGTCAGTTTGTGTGTCAAAAACACATTTCCAACAGGAGGTCTGAGAAACCCTACTTGTTATTCATCTCGCAGTTCCTTTGTAAGACTACAGTCATCTGGAATATGAAGAATTAATAAGCGAGGTTCTGTCTGTGGGCTTGACGAGTTTAAGCAGAGCGAACTGAATATTTCAGTGCTCCGAGTTGTTCTCACCTCTCAAACTGACATGCTTTTGCCCTTTGAAGATCTGTAAAACACCTCCGACTCAAAATCGAGGTTGCGTATTAACCAATTCTCCAAAACATCCGCAGTTTCCAAAATGACCATGATTTTAACGGCAAAAGACTGTAAAAATGCTACAGTAAAATCTTATTAATTGCTCAACTTTTTTTTTTATCAGTTGTGTAAATTAGGGTTGCATGTTGCATCTAATGTTGCTAAATTAATGTTTGTTGCGTTATTTCAGTTTAATTTGTCACCATGATGGTGTTTGTGTGAATGGCACTGCGTGTGTATATATATATATATATATATACAGTGGGGCAAAAAAGTATTTAGTCAGCCACCAATTGTGCAAGTTCTCCCACTTAAAAAGATGAGAGAGGCCTGTAATTTTCATCATAGGTATACCTCAACTATGAGAGACAAAATGAGAAAAAAAAAATCCAGAAAATCACATTGTAGGATTTTTAAAGAATTTATTTGCAAATTATGGTGTAAAATAAGTATTTGGTCAATAAGAAAATTTAATCTCAATACTTTGTTATATACCCTTTGTTGGCAATGACAGAGGTCAAACGTTTTCTGTAAGTCTTCACAAGGTTTTCACACACTGTTGCTGATATTTTGGCCCATTCCTCCATGCAGATCTCCTCTAGAGCAGTAATGTTTTGGGGCTGTCGCTGGGCAACACGGACTTTCAACTTTTCAATGGGGTTGAGATCTGGAGACTGGCTAGGCCACTCCAGGACCTTGAAATGCTTCTTACGAAGCCACTCCTTCGTTGCCCGGGCGGTGTGTTTGGGATCATTGTCATGCTGAAAGACCCAGCCACGTTTCATCTTCAATGCCCTTGCTGATGGAAGGAGGTTTTCACTCAAAATCTCACGATACATGGCCCCATTCATTCTTTCATTTACACGGATCAGTCGTCCTGGTCCCTTTGCAGAAAAACAGCCCCAAAGCATGATGTTTCCACCCCCATGCTTCACAGTAGGTATGGTGTTCTTTAGATGCAACTCAGCATTCTTTCTCCTCCAAACACGATAAGTTGAGTTTTTAGCAAAAAGTTCTATTTTGGTTTCATCTGACCATATGACATTCTCCCAATCCTCTTCTGGATCATCCAAATGCTCTCTAGCAAACTTCAGACGGGCCGGACATGTACTGGCTTAAGCAGGGGACACGCCTGGCACTGCAGGATTTGAGTCCTGGCGCAGTGTGTTACTGATGGTAGCCTTTGTTACTTTGGTCCCAGCTCTCTTTGCTCACAGTTCTTGTGATCATTTTGACCCCACGGGGTGAGATCTTGCGTGGAGCCCCAGATCGAGGGAGATTATCAGTGGTCTTGTATGTCTTCCATTTTCTAATAATTGCTCCCACAGTTGATTTCTTCACACCAAGCTGCTTACCTATTGCAGATTCAGTCTTCCCAGCCTGGTGCAGGTCTACAATTTTGTTTCTGGTGTCCTTCGACAGCTCTTTGGTCTTGGCCATGGTGGAGTTTGGAGTTGGACTGTTTGAGGTTGTGGACAGGTGTCTTTTATACTGATAACGAGTTCAAACAGATGCCATTAATACAGGTAACGAGTGGAGGACAGAGGAGCCTCTTAAAGAAGAAGTTACAGGTCTGTGAGAGCCAGAAATCTTGCTTGTTTGTAGGTGACCAAATACTTATTTTACAGAGGAATTTACCAATTAATTCTTTAAAATCCTACAATGTGATTTTCTGGATTTCTTTCTATCATTTTGTCTCTCATAGTTGAGGTATACCTATGATGAAAATCACAGGCCTCTCTCATCTTTTTAAGTGGGAGAACTTGCACAATTGGTGGCTGACTAAATACTTTTTTGCCCCACTGTATATATATTGTGGAAAAGCTGCTTGTGATGAGCTTTGGGTCATCATGTGACTTTCTCATCATCACCTGCTTTTGGTGGTTATCAGTGTAATACAAAGGTACAAAACAGATTTCAGTACTTCAATAGGTTGGTATATTAACATTATATCAGTTAATAAAATATGGGTTTTAAATGTAAATTTAAGTTAAATTCGTAAAACCCAAAATGTTGCTATTGTATTTTACGGTAAAAATAAAAAACGGTACCACAGTGTGCCAGTTTTTTTTGGGTTTTTTTACAGTGTGATTAGCGTTGGTGACTCCTCTCCAAACACTTGTGCTGTGTTTGTATGGATTTTCCATAAAAGACCCATTTTTAAGCTCTGGGCCTGTGCCGTCAAACAGAGACATGTGAAATGGGTTTCTCTGCAATACTTCTTCAGCCGGCTGTTGTGTTTGCCTCTCTGCTCTCTTTGTAAATGATGTTACTTCCCTCTTTGCTTATACTAGGGCGGGACAGGAGCGTTGTGTTTGAGGGCTTTTTATAACCACCTTTCCCCTCACATTTCCCACATGATGGATTGGAGACCGCGGCTGTGAATTTCACCGACTCCAGGAATCCATCACTTCACTTGCTGCTTTCTTTCCTCGTTGGCCTCTCACTGTAAAGCAACGAGCGAAACTGGTGAAACGAAGGTATTTCCATTCTGAAGGAGTGGGTCATTTACACGGTTTATCAGAAGCTGGTAAGGTGCTGCAGACGCCCAGCTGTTTCACCAAAGTCTGAGGAAATGGATTCTTGATGAGTCGGAACGAAAAATGGTTCTCTGCGGTGGAAAGGAGGCATGTTTTACAGACAACAGGGCCTTGATGTACAGATTTTAATGTGATGGCTCTGCCTGTCACCACACGTGTCAGATTGCTTGTGTTTGCTGATTGCTAGTTGACAGCGTCAAACAAAATTGTTTTTTCGAGTTTTCGAGCCTGCAGTCTAAGTTTAATTTTATTAGATGAATAGACAAAAAATATAAACATTCATGAGCGAATGAGCAGGTTATTTTAAAAGAGTTATTGGTTTGAATCAGTCTGCCTTGAACAACACATTCTGTCTGAGCAATTACTGAATCAATTGAATTGCTGTTTTCACAAAACAGCAAGAACTGTTTTGTGAAAACCAAAATAATGACATGGCTTAGTGCGTTTATCAAATTGCGAAGACAATTTAATTAATTAAATATATGTGCTATGTACTGTATTTCAAAGTGAAGTGTGCCATTTTATAATAATAATTTTAATTTTAATAATTATTATTATTTTTCATTGTCTTAATGTGATATTTTATCAAAAAACAAACAAATAAATGCATATGTTTTAATTTTAAAAAGGTAAAACATTGAACAATTATATGTATGTTTTATATGTATATATTTTAAATTATGACCTGTAATGTGTGCTAAACCACATCTGACAAAGATTCACTTTGACTGCAACCGTTTACTCAATATTAAACAAATATGCTTAGGAAGCAATTAGATCTTTAATGTGTCTTCAATGCTGTATCAGTGGATTTGCTGGAGTTTTTTTTTTTTTATAAATATTTAAAGAATTTATATTTTGGATATGAGAGTGTAATACACTGTATATGAGTAATTACAATCATCTGAATTCTGAGTCAGTTATGACTATGTAAATCTTGATTGTCGGTATTTTTACTCTCCTATAAGCCACATTTACTGACCCGCCAAAACTACAGGGAAGAACATAAAAAAAAAACATGTTCGGATTTATGAACTATCACTCTTTTCAATGGACTCATCAGATTACTTTGCTATCTACAGATATATATTTAATACCACACGCTTTGGGGCTTGAACAAATGAGTTTCAAACCCTTAGGTCATCCAAGCCTGTTTAGCTTTTTTGTAGAGAGAGACTGTGATGCAGTTTTAATTCAGGCCCTGTAAACCAAACAGAATCTTTTGTTTCTACTTTTTACAATATTGGTTTTGACTTAATACTCATACATTATGGCAAGAAAGCCCTGTTTCTGATGAATGCTCAATGTGGAGAAATGTGTAGCTGTAAGGCTTCGGAAAGCATCGTAGCTCTCAGCGCCTGCAGCAACAGAAGCTGATATCAAACAAAACCCTGATGGTGAGAGAAGCTGGGAAAACATTTAATTCAGCAGCAGAGCGCCAAAGAAAGAAGAAAACACAGAGTTTAACATAGTCTTGGCCCATGTTTAGGGCCTGTAAATACTTTTCATTTGTCTGTAAATAAATTAATTATCAAATTAAACGTTTTATTTGAAAGTACATTTAAAATCATGTTTAAAATGATTTTCATTTCTATTTCAAAGGGCCCTTTTTAAAAGTGTGCTTAAGTGTACTTAGAATTTCATTAGTATTATATTTTCTGTTAGTACATTTTTTAATACACATTCAATACGATTAAGCACACTTATTCACAAGGCACCGACAGTCCTACTAAATGGAAATAAAAACAATATCTGCTTGTTTTTAACCATTTTAAGTTGTGTGCATATGACATTCCTCTAATGGTTGGTAAAAAAGGATACTCTGTCAACTTAACACAAGTAAAAAAAACAAAAAAAAAAAACATTCCATATATTTTAACTATTTTACTTTAGTATAATGACCATATAAAAATCCATTATGGAAAAACATGTTTATTTTATTAAAATAATTAATTCTTTCTCACACTGTATAAATGGGTCTTTTATTCAGTACATGAAAATATGCTTTTATATATTAGGAACATCAAAAACCTGTATGCTAATTTACAGCCAGAGTCTCCAAACGGAGCCAGGCATCAAGAAGCAAAGTTAAAAAGATGGAAACTTTAAGAAGTGATCTGTTCTTGGCCATTGTGTTGTAGTTATACTATTGAAATTCCTCTGTTGAATGACTGTGTCGAATTTCTTTGAATTGCAATTCGGTAAATTCTTCTTCCTGTCATTCCGATTCAAATTCCAATTCAACATCCTGCAACGCGTGACCAATTCAATTCACAAACTCAAAGGACTCGGTTCGTAAATAGTGAATTTCTCCTGACCCTGCTGAGTTAAGCGGGAGAGAAAGCGATAGAAATTAGAATGCATAGGGAAATAAGAGCAAATTAATTCAGTTCACTGAGATCTTGTCCAATTTCCAGTTTGAGTTTGAACTTTGCCATTTCTTGCACCTCTCTAGAATGTATCAGTACACTTCGGCTGTTCATTCATTCATGATTTCTGCTCTTGTTTAAAGTTTCTTCTCATCAGAAGAGCTTTATATTCCTGACGTTTGCCATCGGTGGAGGCTGCTGTCACCAGAACCAAGAGAAATGAGCACTGACAGGTCAACCGCATGTATATTGCGTAACAGAACTAGGTCATTGGGCCTGGTGATGTAGTCTTGTAAGATGGCTGAGTCATTCTCTGTCAGGGACGGTTGTAGCATTTTCCTCCAATGATTGAAGTGGTTTCGCTCACCTGACATCGTTCTCAGCGGCAGGTCTTCTGCTCTCTCTTCCCCTCGTTATGGGCTTACTCTGGGGGAAATGCAAAATGAAGCAATCATCTCCAATGGAGCATATCCCTCCGCAGATCCCAGATTAGCATGAAGCGCGTCGCTGTATTTATAAACACAGACAAAAGCGGAGATTAATGAGTCATCGAGGCGCCCCGCAGCGAGGGAAGCGAGTCGTTAGCGCTGCTCCAGCGGCTTCCGCCACAGGCCACCAGACACTTCACGCTCCTCCAGCTCCTCGCCTCTTCTCTCCTGATTCTCTCTGCAGCACGAGCGCTTGAAACTGTCACCTGCTCCACTACAAGCTACTCAGATTGTCAAGTACTTCAGGCACCCTTTAGAAAAGTCACATGAATATAGTATAGCCTATATGAGGTAGGCCTACAATAAAATGGTATACACACCACGAGTTCATGACTACTGAGATGCTGTCACAAATGGAATGGTCCTCTTATATGCAGGAATTAAAGGTTTAAAAAAAAAAAAAAAGATTGTGGTACATGCACTTCAATCTTTTATAAAGTAATGCAATTAAAATATTTAAAAAAAATAAAAATAAAATAAAACAATTATATATATATGCACATTGGCATAAGCCTAAACAGCTATAGTAAAGTTTATTGTCTCTTACATTCAATGACATTATGTAAATTATATAAGCTGTTTTTCCCCCTCAGAACAGTGATATTTGACCCTAATTAATTAATTAATTCAATTCAATTCAATTCAAAATACTTAGTTAAAAAAAAATAACTTTTAAAATAAAAAGATTACAGTGAACTTGTGTTACTATATACTATACGTAATACATGCTAAGAAGCTATTTGTTGGAAAAACTGGCTAGTTGCTGGAAATGCTACACTGGTTGTAAACAGCTGAAGTACACTACTGAAAAATGTAGCACATCTTCATGGAAGGGCCAGTAAACAAAGCTAGTGAAAACAAAGACTGCCGAATGACGTATTTGAAGATTTAATAACACCTAATCCCAAATTATGCCAGAGAAAAAGTTATGTTTTGCAAGAAGGTGAAACTCCTGATACAAATTACCAGAGATCCTCGCAGCCTTGATTGCTGTCTTCTCTGATTAGACCCTGTGTTTCGACCCTGATTGCACCTTGAGAAGTTTGATAGGCTGCAGAAAAGTAATGCTTCATGTGCACACGTAATCAGAGAAATCATTTGAAAAACAATGTTGATAATGTGAACATTGTCGATAAATTTCTAGCACATGAACTGATGTTCACCGATGCCTAGCAACTCTTCTCTTCTGTGTTGTTCAGAAAAGAAAAGAGTTGGAATTAAAACTAACTTGAATGTAACAAATAACACTCTATTCTAACCAAGTGTGATAAGTGTTTTCCATGTGAATCCAAGTTTTTGTCCTAGCCAGCATCTACATTTCAACATGAAAAAATGTGCCTCTACGCATATTTTTGCAAAACTCTTGTATCAATTTTTACTCAAATTATGATTACAGGGCTAATTTTTGATTAATAAACACTTATTTTCATGCAGTTCCATAAATAATACTATGTTATGAGCTCAAAACACTTTTTGTAGTTCATGATTTGTAAACAAATACATTTTGACGTTTGCACCACATAAGCATCTCCATATGTTCTTTTCTGATGTAGTAAACTTGCTCGGTAGCGCACCCGGTACAGCACTGCACTTTGATGTGAAGTGCTTGGGTACAAGTTCATCAAACACGAGTCATGATAAAAGAGCTCAAAGACTTGTAGAAGCAAGCTATAATGGCATGTTTGCTTCAGCAAATTAATTTTTTATCTCATGCTTGCTTTTGTTAACACTATATTAGGTGTTGTGTGTGTGTGGCACGATACAGTATTAGTCTTTTAGCAGCACTCACCGGATGTTTCATTTGAGATGCTGCGATATGTGTAATGAAATTTCAGATTCATGTTCATTTGTTGCTAATAAAACTGAATGCAAATTTACTGCCACTCACTGGACTATTTTCTTTGAAAGTATCGCAAAACACACAAGAAGCAATGCACGGGAATATCATATTGCAGAAATCTTGCACAGGTACGCCCAGGGATGCATTTTTCAAAAGCATTGTTAGTTTAATATTGTTGCAAGTTCTGTCATTACTAACATAGTTCAATGCTTTGGTGTTTTCTGAAAACATAGTTTGAACAAACATTCGCAAACAGCATTACAAACTTCTTGTTGAAACTACAGATTGTTTCTTGTTAGTATGATGTATGGACTTAAACAGATCAATGACTCAATGAATCAACAACTTATTTATTCATTTTTTTCAACCGGTTGAAATTAATCAGCTGACCAATAAAAACAAATATTTTGAATGAAATTATTAAATTAAATGATTTGGGCACAATAAGAAAGCTACCATCAGTGCATTCTATGTTGTTCATTCTATTTAAATGTGTATATATATACACATTTCAGTTGTGTTTTTGCATGTCAACAGTCAGTGCCATTTCTTTTTTGAGAATGTGCATGTGCATAAATGCGCAAGGGAACCCCAGAGCATGATGTAAGAGGGAATCTGCTATGAATCAAATATCAAATAATGCAAAATGACAGGGAACAAAAAACAGTGAAGTATTCATCAGGTGCAGCATATTGGAGATCTTGAAACAGTTAATTAGCAGAAGTTATTACTCCACCGCATCATTAATGAGAGCCCTACATTGCTGAACCAAAGAGGTTCAAAGTCTAGAGGTGCAACTATGAAACAGTTGTGACTAGCTGGTTAGTTTCTACAACAAATTATGGCAGTTAATCAGTGAGTTATGTCACTATACTGGAAACACGCCCCAGCTCATTGGACCATAATATCACTCCTGATTTATATTAAACATTAAACATGGACAAGGCCCAATATATGAACATGTTTCTCTTTTTTATTTTTAGGATGAGAGCAGCAGCATCATTCTCTTTAACACCTCCTTTTGTGTTCCTCAGACAAAAGAAATACAGTCCGAGACAGTCTTTGAGAACCTGCTTCACTTCACTCCCCTCCCGTAACACCTCATGTTAATTTACAACGTTCATAAATGCGAACTCCCTCCCAATTTGCACTTTTAATGACAACTTGAAGGGCTGCTTAATGGATATGCTCCCATTTTGTGGCTTTTTGAATCGTTTGGTCTTGGTAACGCTTGGGTAGAGGCAACATCATGAAAAACATTATTGTGCGGACAACACAATAAACTTCACTCCTAACATTTAATCACAACATTGATGAAGTTTTCATTATGTTGCATTGGAAAACCTGAACGAAAGTCTCTCTGGCACAACCTGCTTACAAGCTCATAACTGCCATGCAAATGCTGTTCATTTTGTGACCAAACGTTTATGAACCATAGGCAAACATGAGCAGTGTTAGTGAGAAAAGAATCTTCAGAGGGGGACAAAACGCCACAAGTTTTTGGATATGAAACAATCAGATTTTAGGAAAATGCATTTATATTGACTCTCTCACACATCAGTTACCAAATGTCCCAACCAAGCTTCTCTTCAGAGACTCAAAATGATCTAACGATTGTCATGGCACGTTGGATCTAATATGCATCACTGCAGCAGGCTTTCACAACACTGTCTGCAGCCTTAAAGCAATGCTTGATCATTCGACTTCATGAGACAAATGACTCAGTTAACATGATCGGGCCATGCTTGATAGGAAACGGCTCCGATGTTACTGCTGCTCTTTCAGGCGCCAATGAACCGAGGGCCCTTTTTCTCCCTCGCTTCCTCCCTCTTGCTCATTCTCTTTCTGTTCATGCATCACGTGTTTAATTGTGCCATTAATTAGGCTCTTGATGAAGCCGTTGAGGTCAAAGTGAACGCTTGCCTTTCTGGCACAATAGCTTCATCAAATGTCTAAAGTTATGTGAGCAATACCACAGCACATGACTTCGTAGAGCTTGAACAAAAAATCAATTACTTCGAACACATCACTTGTTTCCAATCACCCATCAGTGGACTGATCTTCAAATATAATGCAAATTAATATAGATGATATCTGACAGATCAGAGTTTAGGGATGTTGCAAAAAGTGACTTTTGTTAGTGATATAACTTATTGACCAACAAACAGCCCTAGCAACCAGTCACAACACCCTAGCAACCATAAAGTAACATGCTGCAGCCATATTACAACATTATTGATACTAATAATGCTGCTTCCCAGAATTCAAGGCCTGAATGGATGAATGTACACAACAGGCGAGACTGTGCTTCTTTGTTCCTCAGGAAAGCTGCTTCTAGTCATTATATTGAACAGCACTGCAGTTCAAATTATTTGTTAGGCAATACATAATGTAATTATGTTTGTTAATGTTAATTAACCTTTTGGAACTATCGACAAAAGCAGTTTTAACTTCATGCAGCATTTTAATTTGTTGATCTTGTCAGGTTATTGACTATATGCCCTCAAACACTTATAAAACCTAAGAAATGTGGCATACAAAAGTAAAAAAAAAAAAAAAAAACTTAAAATGCCCCACAGACATGTCACTGGCATCCTTATTGCTTACACAAATACATTTTTGACAATTAATATGTCAGATAAAAGCAAAAACATAAATGCACATTGTACTGGGACTGCTTGCTTATTTATTTTATTATTATTATTATTATTTCCCATTCTGCACTGACACTGTGCTTATTTGTAAAAGGTAATTTATTTTGTAATCAGACAATGTGTAATAAAAGTCTATTAATAAGGACACAGGATCTTGCTGTATAAAAATGATTAATGGTTTTTACTGGAAAAGACTGTAAAAATGCAACAGTAAAAACCTGCAATTTACCTTACTAAAAATTGTAAATGGTTTAACAATCATATTATATGTAATTTCACTGTATAATTGTCACAACAACTGCTGTTAGGAAGACACGGGCACGACGAAGATAACAGAAACAAATTATTTTAATAGTAATCCACACGAAGAAGAGGGTCTGACACACAGGGTATCAACACCGGACAACGGAAGACAGGACAGACCAATGTTAATTTTGGCAGGCATTTTTGATTTAGTCTTAGTCTTTATCTTGAGACGAAAATGCTTAATAGTCTTAGTCACATTTTAATCATTTGGGTCTTTCATAGTTTTAGTTGACGAAAAGTCATTGCATTTTTGTCAACTTTAAGTCAAACTGCAGTTACCAACATTTATTTTGGAAGCTATTTCATATGTAGTCTTCAAAGAAAAATAGTCATTAATTGTTCTCTCTTCATACCAAATCAATTAAGCTTATGAGAAATTTGAATCAAGGATTGAATTTGGGAAAAACAAATACATTTTAATTTTTTGGTAGAGATACAAATTAAACAAATGTTTCAGATACAGTAGGTTATACTTAACATCTTTTGTTGGTTAACATTAATGACACAGATAGGTATTTAATTAGGAATGCTGTCTCTAAGACGGAAGGCATGCATGTAATACTGACACACATTCAGTTTTCACCCACCTGTTTACGTTCACTTAATCCATAACTGACTGTATTTACATGAGATACTCTACACGATAGACATTTGGACTGCTGTGTGTGTATTTGAGCACTGAGAACTGATCGGGCGCTGTATAATAACTGAGGAAGTGGAGCAGAGCCAGCCCAAGGCATAAGCGATCTGAGCTACTGCTTAGGGCCCTGTGGCCACCAGGGGGCCCCCAAGAGTATGACAGCTTGATTTGATTATTTATTTATTTATATATATTATGTCAGTGGACAATGGTAATAATACAACAACACAATATTAAATCATTAAATAATCTATACGTTTCATCTTATTATTTCCATAGTGACATGTCATGCAGGTACAATAGAGCTGTATGACAGATGTATCGCTTTTATTTAGTTTTTCCTTTTTTATTTAAAATATTATCCACCAACTTGTTAATTATATAATAAACTATATATGATACAGCCTATTCTAATTGTCAAATATGTGTAAATTAATTAGTTTTGTCATTTAAACCACCTAATGACCATGTTAGTTGATCTATAATGCGCGCTGGACGCTTGTGTGGATCTGTCGGATTAACATCACGTAATTCACCCATTTCTCTCGAAATACATGAAAGTAAGTGGCCAGTGAACTGAGAGAAAACAGAGTAAACTTTATAGTTACCTACACAATGTAAAAATGTTATTAAAATGTTTATTATTGCCACTTTCCAAAGAAATCAGTCCTATTAACCAAAATATAAATGTCTTTTTTTTTTTTTTTGCTAGTAATTAATCGAAATGTCTATTTAAATGTCTGAAACCTAAAATAAACGTTATGTGGTTGAAAACACTGAACAGTTGCCAGCCAAAGAGCAGTGCATCAAAGGATTAAGATCGATTAGAATATAACATTCTATTTAGCTAGTTTTAGATTAAAGTTTTTGTCTTCTGTGTAAAACTTTCCTGGGTATATATTTTTGTTATAAAAATAAGCTTCTATTTCACAAACTTGGTAGGCTACTGATGACAGCTTAACATTATTTACCTTAGCTTATAGGGTCTTTGCTATTGTATTCCAATATCATTATGCCTCAATTAGCTAGTTATAGATTGAGAGGTGTTGTTTTAGATGTACAGATGACTTGCTGCTGTGTTTAATAATTTACAGGTGAATCTCAATAAATTAGAATGTCGTGGAAAAGTTCATTTATTTCAGTAATTCAACTCAAATTGTGAAACTCGTGTATTAAATAAATTCAATGCACACAGACTGAAGTAGTTTAAGTCTTCGGTTCTTTTAATTGTGATGATTTTGGCTCACATTTAACAAAAACCCACCAATTCACTATCTCAACAAATTAGAATATGGTGACATGCCAATCAGCTAATCAACTCAAAACACCTGCAAAGGTTTCCTGAGCCTTCAAAATGGTCTCTCAGTTTGGTTCACTAGGCTACACAATCATGGGGAAGACTGCTGATCTGACAGTTGTCCAGAAGACAATCATTGACACCCTTCACAAGGAGGGTAAGCCACAAACATTCATTGCCAAAGAAGCTGGCTGTTCACAGAGTGCTGTATCCAAGCATGTTAACAGAAAGTTGAGCGGAAGGAAAAAGTGTGGAAGAAAAAGATGCACAACCAACCGAGAGAACCGCAGCCTTGTGAGGATTGTCAAGCAAAATCCATTCAAGAATTTGGGTGAACTTCATAAGGAATGGACTGAGGCTGGGGTCAAGGCATCAAGAGCCACCACACACAGACGTGTCGAGGAATTTGGCTACAGTTGTCGTGTTCCTCTTGTTAAGCCTCTCCTGAACCACAGACAACGTCAGAGGCATCTTACCTGGGCTAAGGAGAAGAAGAACTGGACTGGTGCCCGGTGGTCCAAAGTCTTCTTTTCAGATGAGAGCAAGTTTTGTATTTCATTTGGAAACCAAGGTCCTAGAGTCTGGAGGAAGGGTGGAGAAGCTCATAGCCCAAGTTGCTTGAAGTCCAGTGTTAAGTTTCCACAGTCTGTGATGATTTGGGGTGCAATGTCATGTGCTGGTGTTGGTCCATTGTGTTTTTTGAAAACCAAAGTCACTGAACCCGTTTACCAATACATTTTGGAGCACTTCATGCTTCCTTCTGCTGACCAGCTTTTTAAAGATGCTGATTTCATTTTCCAGCAGGATTTGGCACCTGCCCACACTGCCAAAAGCACCAAAAGTTGGTTAAATGACCATGGTGTTGGTGTGCTTGACTGGCCAGCAAACTCATCAGACCTGAAGCCCATAGAGAATCTATGGGGTATTGTCAAGAGGAAAATGAGAAACAAGAGACCAAAAAATGCAGATGAGCTGAAGGCCACTGTCAAAGAAACCTGGGCTTCCATACCACCTCAGCAGTGCCACAAACTGATCACCTCCATGCCACGCTGAACTGAGGCAGTAATTAAAGCAAAAGGAGCCCCTACCAAGTATTGAGTACATATACAGTAAATGAACATACTTTCCAGAAGGCCAACAATTTTTTTTTTTTTTTTTATTGGTCTTATGAAGTATTCTAATTTGTTGAGAGTGAATTGGTGGGTTTTTGTTAAATGTGAGCCAAAATCATCACAATTAAAAGAACCAAAGACTTAAACTACTTCAGTCTGTGTGCATTGAATTTATTTAATACACGAGTTTCACAATTTGAGTTAAATTTTTTTAACCATTTCATATTATTTTATTTTCATTTTTATTTTTATTCTACATGTCCTTATTTGTATATCTGTAATAATTGCATTTTTGTTTGTGTATGTGTATATGTGTATATATATATATTTGATTTGTACTTATCTGTATTTATGCGTTCTACTGTTAGTACTTAGTGTTATCTGTATGCACCAGGGAGTAAGAGAGTAACGAAATTTCAGTTCTCTGTATGTATGTACGGTACATGTGGCAGAATTGACAATAAAACAGACTTTGACTTTTTGACTTTGAAATTACTGAAATAAATGAACTTTTCCACGACATTCTAATTTATTGAGATGCACCTGTATGTTGTTAAAATAACATTCTGTTCCATGAATGCATTGTCTGCTGGTTTATTTGGCTATCTTTTCAGTACACAACATAAATTATGCCACTTAATGTTAACTTCAAGACTTTGAATGTTAAAGTGCAAATTAACTCCTGGCCACTTTTGTAGGTTTGCTACAAAAATCATTTTAAATCATAGAAGGGTAAAAACATGCCAGGCAGACATTGGTATGATGTAAGCAACACAGCTGTTGAAAAAAACAGCATATGTTGGTTAGGTATGTTTTGAAGCATGGCTGCTGGTTTGAGCTGGTTTAAGCTGGTTATTAGCTGGTCATGTGCTGGTCCAGCAGCCATGCTTCAAAACATACCTAGCATATGCTGTTTTTTATTCAAAAGGGTACACCAAGTAAAATTGATAATGGGTGTGTTAGATTTATAGTGTGCAAATAATCAAGCATTGACAATAATCAGTCATATTGGCGGAACAGAGGGGCCCCCAAATATAATTCTGCTCTAGGGCCCCATAAAGGCTTGGGCTGACCCTGAAGTGGAGCGTGCGTGAGAGAGAGCACTTCTATCAGCGCGATTCCGCCTATCGCGCCTTCACTAACTTTAAATTAAATCGACAACGAATTGTGACTCCCAGGAAAAATTGGACGTCTGGTCACCCTATCCCTAACCCTTCAGGTGCTGAGGCCATTGTTTCAGATCGCTAGTTCGTGTTTTGGTAGCCTATCCATCCACTGCGGCTGCCATACTGAGACTAGATATGTGAACACCCCTAATCCGATTGCAATCCAATGACAGGGATGCACATTTTGAAAGACAAGACAGTTAACTTAGCCTATAGGATGTATTTTGAATATCCGGTAGTCCTCAAATAACATTCTAATCCGGTCTCGTCTTGTTAACGAAGACACGGCATAAATTTTGTCATAGTTTTTATCATCAGATATTAATTTTAGTTCGTCAACGGCTCGTCTTAAGCCCTATTCGGACGGGACTAGTTTTCCAGGGGGTCGTTAGAGAAATGTGTGTTTCACAGACGTACTTGGTGATTTTAATCCCGTCCGAATCTGCCATGTCTGTGTTTTTCTCACACAACCTCTGTAATAATTCCAGAGCAAATTACCTACTGTTTTTCAGCAAACTCAGTGATCCTCTGAGAAAACTAATCCCGTCCGAATGCGAATGTCTGTGATTGCCGGTGAGATTTCCTTGTGTGTTTTGGCCAACGTGAATTACTGTAGATGCTCTTACCGCGCTCATGTTTGATATATTTACCTCCCGGCAAGGAAAAAATAAGTAAATAAATTAAAAACAATAATAAAATCAAGAGTCAGATCACGTAAACCATTCAGACTGGCTATTGTAATATCTGCGTCCGAATTGGTACATGAAAATCGCAGACGTCAGGTGATAAGAATCGAAACTCAAACGTAGTTTAGAAAACTAGTCCCGTCCGAATAGGGCTTTAGTCACAGAAAAAGTGTCGTCATCTACGTTGACGAAATTAACACTGGGACGGACTGCACTAAGTAGGGGAGCTGACGAGGGACAGACAGGAGAGAAGGATGAACTACAGAGGACACAGGTGAACGGAGGTTAAATAATAATGACACAATGAGGACAGGAACGACTAAATATGGGCTGCATCCGAAAATTTAGGCAGCTGACTTGTTGCCTCACTGCCCTATCAGGCAATGACTTGCAGGCAGTGTTTGCGCACGAAGGCACTCCACAAAACTGATTTTGGACAGACTTCTGAGGCAGTGTAACAGTTTAATCGTCTACAGCAAAATATAGAGAGTTTTGGTGATTAACTAAGTGAATATTTAATTACTTCAATAGTAATTTCTCGCTAGAAATGACATCAAAAGTGGAAAACATTTATCAAAAACGTACATTTACACACAAACTGACCACCGACATAAACTCTCAGACGCCATCTTTATTTTTTATCTTAACTGTCACAGAATGAAATGCATAGGATTGTGGGATAATCAAAGGCAGCGAAGAATACATCTATACTGCCTTCAAAAATCGGCCAGATGAAGGCATCTCAGGAGACAGGAATTGAAGCTAACATTGAATTCGGACATGCCTTAATGCCTTCCTACCTTGGAATGTGTCCTCCGAAGGCAGAATTTTTTTTCCAGTTTTCAGATGCAGCCATGGGCACGAGAGGGAGAAAACACAACCAAAAGTCCAATACTGTGACAGTTGGGTATAGCAAAGGGCTGGCAGGAAGAGTACAGGCAGACAGTACAGGTGGACGGACTGCCGGGAGGAGAACGACCAACAGAGTCCAGGGTGATGATGACGGAGGGAGAAGACAGCAGGAGCCAGGGCGGACCAGACAGAGGGAGGAGCCAGGGAAAGGACAGGAGGGACTTGGAGCAGGAGGAGCCGGGCGGGACCCAGGCCGCGGCCATGAAGTCGACCCACACTGGAGTTGATGGAGGGAAGGGCCATGGTAGAGGAAGGGCTGCTGACTCCAGGGGGCCGACCAAAAAGGTGGAGACAGAGAGCTAATGAGCCAGGGTGACGGGGAGGATCTGGAGGGCCAAGGCGGAGCAGATGGCTCAGTCGACGATCCAGAAGGCCGCGATGGAGCCGGAGCGACAGAGGACCAAGGTGGAGCCGGAGGAAAGGAGGAGCCTGACAGAGCCGGGGACGAGGTGTAGCTGGAGGAGTGGAGTGATTGTAGGCTGGGCTCTGGGTCAGGAGTGGGGCTGGTGCCGTCGTCCGCAATGTCAGCGGCTCGTCTTAAGCCCTATTCGGACGGGACTAGTTTTCCAGGGGTCGTTAGAGAAATGTGTGTTTCACAGACGCATTTGGTGATTTTAATCCCGTCCGAATCTGCCATGTCTGTGTTTTTCTCACACAACCTCTGTAATAATTCCAGAGCAAATTACCTACTGTTTTTCAGCAAACTCAGTGATCCTCTGAGAAAACTAATCCCGTCCGAATGCGAATGTCTGTGATTGCCGGTGAGATTTCCTTGTGTGTTTTGGCCAACGTGAATTACTGTAGATGCTCTTACCGCGCTCATGTTTGATATATTTACCTCCGGCAAGGAAAAATAAGTAAATAAATTAAAAACAATAATAAAATCAAGAGTCAGATCACGTAAACCATTCAGACTGGCTATTGTAATATCTGCGTCCGAATTGGTACATGAAAATCGCAGACGCCAGGTGATAAGAATCGAAACTCAAACGTAGTTTAGAAAACTAGTCCCGTCCGAATAGGGCTTTAGTCACAGAAAAAGTGTCGTCATCTACGTTGATGAGATTAACACTGGGACGGACTGCACTAAGTAGGGGAGCTGACGAGGGACAGACAGGAGAGAAGGATGAACTACAGAGGACACAGGTGAACGGAGGTTAAATAATAATGACACAATGAGGACAGGAACGACTAAATATGGGCTGCATCCGAAAATTTAGGCAGCTGACTTGTTGCCTCACTGCCCTATCAGGCAATGACTTACAGGCAGTGTTTGCGCACGAAGGCACTGCACAAAACTGATTTTGGACAGACTTCTGAGGCAGTGTAACAGTTTAATCGTCTACAGCAAAATATAGAGAGTTTTGGTGATTAACTAAGTGAATATTTAATTACTTCAATAGTAATTTCTCGCTAGAAATGACATCAAAAGTGGAAAACATTTATCAAAAACGTACATTTACACACAAACTGACCACCGACATAAACTCTCAGACGCCATCTTTATTTTTTATCTTAACTGTCACAGAATGAAATGCATAGGATTGTGGGATAATCAAAGGCAGCGAAGAATACATCTATACTGACTTCAAAAATCGGCCAGATGAAGGCATCTCAGGAGACAGGAATTGAAGCTAACATTGAATTCGGACATGCCTTAATGCCTTCCTACCTTGGAATGCGTCCTCCGAAGGCAGAATTTTTTTCCAGTTTTCAGATGCAGCCATGGGCACGAGAGGGAGAAAACACAACCAAAAGTCCAATACTGTGACAGTTGGGTATAGCAAAGGGCTGGCAGGTAGAGTACAGGCAGACAGTACAGGTGGACGGACTGCCGGGAGGAGAACGACCAACAGAGTCCAGGGTGATGATGACGGAGGGAGAAGACAGCAGGAGCCAGGGCGGACCAGACAGAGGGAGGAGCCAGGGAAAGGACAGGAGGGACTTGGAGCAGGAGGAGCCGGGCGGGACCCAGGCCGCGGCCATGAAGTCGACCCACACTGGAGTTGATGGAGGGAAGGGCCATGGTAGAGGAAGGGCTGCTGACTCCAGGGGGCCGACCAAAAAGGTGGAGACAGAGAGCTAATGAGCCAGGGTGACGGGGAGGATCTGGAGGGCCAAGGCGGAGCAGATGGCTCAGTCGACGATCCAGAAGGCCGCGATGGAGCCGGAGCGACAGAGGACCAAGGTGGAGCCGGAGGAAAGGAGGAGCCTGACAGAGCCGGGGGGACGAGGTGTAGCTGGAGGAGTGGAGTGATTGTAGGCTGGGCTCTGGGTCAGGAGTGGGGCTGGTGCCGTCGTCCGCAATGTCAGCGGTGAGCGGTGATTTGCAGGACACCAGCACCCACTCAATGAAGGCAGCGAGGCTCTCTTGAGGACCCTCTCCGGACGACTGCGCTCATGTAGCAGCATTAAGTCCAGGATGATAGAATGAGCAGAGGCAGTTGTCCGGGTAGTATGTGAGGTTGGTGAGGAATACAAAGTCTTTAGAGTGGTCCTCAAGAGAGCGGTCCCCCTGCTCCAGCAGGAGGACGAGGACGGCAGGGTCATCCATAACAAAAAGAAAAACTTTCAAAACAGTAAATAAAACATGAGGGGAAGATGCCGCTTACTTATTTTTTTGTTGGTCTGGTATTCTGTCACAACAACTGCTGTTAGAAAGACACGAGCATAACGAAGATAACAGAAACAAATCCTTTTAATGGTAATCCAGATGAAGAAGAGGGTCTAACGCACAGGGTAACATTCAATATCGGACAACGGAAGACAGGACAGACTACACTGTAAGTAGGGGAGCTGATGAGGGACAGACAGGTGAGGAGGATGAACTAAAGAGGACACAGGTGAACAGAGGTTAACTAATAATGACACAACAAGGACAAGAACAGGAACAACCAAACATGGGAACATGAGGGAGAAAACACAACCAAAAGTCCAATACTGTGACAATAACACTGTCAAAACTATGAATTACCATATAATTTATAATTATATAGCAAAATGACATTTAAGTCCCTGAAAGACACATCACATATGATTATATTTTATATAAATAATTTATTTTTTTCTCATTATTGTTGTCAGTAATGTACATTGGCATGTTTTGTGTTGCATCATATGCTTACATAAATGTTTATTGCATTATTTTAGTGTTGTGCATTTTACAGTCTTTGTGTGTATGACCCTGTGCTTCATCTGAGAATTAGCCTTGTTTAATGGATAGGCCATTTATGATGAAGTCTCTTTCATCATGTTGCTTTCTATTGTGCAACCTGTATTATTATGGTGGTTTTCAATACATTTTGAGGCCCAATGCAGATTTTGGTAGTTCAAGTAGTTTAGTGTATTAACATTATGGCTTTTAATTAAATAAATAGTTTTAAGTTGTTAAAACAAGTAGGTTGTACATTTAGCAATAATTTTTACAGCGTTAAAAAATGAAGGTTATTTCAACTCATGTTTACAGTAACTAAACACTGTTATGGATACAACTATGTCAATCATCACAATTTCAGGAAGGACTTCCAGTGTGTACGTGGCCTTAGATAATTAAAATATTTTCTATGGAACATAATAAAAAGCTTTCCTGTGACATTAGGCTTCAAATCCCTGTCTGGTTCTAATTGGAACTTTGATTTTTCCAAGTGTAGGTTCAAAGCAGCGCTCTGTTCTATCTTCCCCTCTAGCCTTAAGAAATACTGCACAAAAGTCGCCGAGCTGTCCTTTCAAGATCTTATTTAGCCAGCCATTTATTTTAATAATTTTGACCATCATGAGACCTCATTAATCTTTGTCAGTGGGCAGGACGGGCCGTGAATGTGCAGGGGTGTGTAGGGCTTTCTCCAGGAGCTGAAGTCTAGCGAGGGAGGATGCCACTTTGTGGGCGCTGGGCTGTTCCTCATCTGTCTCCCATGCGCTCAAGCATGCCTAAAACCTCCGCTGCAGTCCGGCTCCACTCCGCCACGATGACATTTCAATTACACACAGTTCCCCGGGCTCTCCCGACAAGCTGCTAGCAACCGACAATACACCGCTGTGCACTACATCTCCAAACCAAATGGATGCGAGTGCTGCTTTAGCAAACAGGACGTCCCATCTCACTTAAAGGAGTCTGTTTGATTTAGGTGGTCAGAGGCTCAATAACAGATCACACGATTTTACTCATGAAAAATATATCATTTGAATGACTGCCAAGTCAGTTCCGGTACAATAAATTGAAATCCCCAGGCAGACTTGTGGATTTAGTGCTGTCAGTATACCAGTAAGGGCTTACTGTGTTGTTGACTTTTTTTTCTTGTGGTCACATGACTGATCTTTAGCCGTTAGCTGGTATTGATTGTGATTAAGTTAGGAAGAAGGTATTAGGGAGGCCTAAAAATGACACACACAACGTAATTTGCCACATTGCAGGTTATAGTTAGCAATAACACACACTCTGTGCTCTACATTCTGAATAATTGTGAAAACAGCAAGATTGTGAGTTTATAATTGCTTTTATATAACAGAAGTAGAATAAACAAGAAGGTAATATTGAATAACTTAGATTTTAGGCATGACACTTGTTTTTGTTCGGCCAGGTCAAACAGTCTTTGTGTGTCTCCAGCACTGAGTGAATCATTCAGTACATTTACATGGACGCTTTTTGCTTCCATCGGAATGAATTGAAGCTGATATGCGCATTTATATGTCACAAGCTTCTGATCAGATTTAATCTTTTGGCATGTGCACACTGCATGAATAGACAGAGTTTCCCGCTGGTGTCCCATACTGTTTCAAAAAGCACACTTGATATTTATTTACTTTGGGTCCTAATTAGGCGATGACCAGCACATGAACTGTTGTGCTGTGCTGCTTACTTTACAAAGCAGTAAAAGTGCCCCTTTCCATGCCCAAAACCAGTCATCTGTTGATGAGAGTCTTAAACAAGGACTGGTGGGACGTTGTGTCACTTTACAATCCTTTACAACCCGATTGAAATTTTAATCATATCTGGCCAATTCAATCCGATTGACAAGGTTACATGTGACTTTTTTTATTCTGATTGTGCTTCTAGTCCTATTATGATCGGATTATTAGGGTCCATGTAAACGCAGCTAGTGTCAATAAAATAAAACCGTTGAGTGAATAATACAATGACTCCCTCATAAAGCCATTCACTTGTTTAATTCCTGAACGAATTAGCGTTTTTGAGTGAACTGGTTGAATGAAAGATTCAAATGACTCACACAAAAAGACAGGCTCACTCATGTCACCACCTACTGGCATAACAATGTAATTTATAGAAAAAGTTTTCCTACTACTAATGCACAGACCTAGAGTCTGTAAAAAGTCATAGCGCATAGGACAGTTCAATCAAAACTGTTGTAATAATGGAAGCATTCTTTAGAAAACTAACAGTAAACACTTAGGTAATGTTTATTCTACCCACATAGCGGCCTCACCTCCTGGGCTTGTCAGGGTTGTGAAAACTATCTACATCAGCGTCACGCGAGATGATTCTTTGATCATGGGATTTGGGATTTGGGATTATGTGGAGTTACAATGTGAAGTAAGACTCTCAAGCCTCAAGCTGCTTAAACGTAACTGATGACAAAACAGATAGAAGTTTGTGTACAGAAGTAAAACTTGCAGAAGTTGTGGGGAAATCTGAAAAACCTGGAATAGCAAACAGAGACCCGGCATTGCAGAAAGTTTCCTCATCTCCAATAATCAAGCACACCTTTGACTACTTTCTAGGTGGTCATGTTCAAAGTCTAACTGCTCACTGTGTAAATAATTCTAATTGATGAACCCTGGGATGAGTCCAATGTTCTGGTTTTTAATTTTATTTATTGCTCTAAAGGATCTCTCGCTGAGTTTATAAATACCCTCCTAAATCACAGCACGGATGTGGGCGCATGGCTGATACCTTCTTAAATGGACCCAATTAAGGAAATGAAAAGGCCCTGTTTACGTAGCATGTAGCAGCAGCATGACAAAACTCAATACTGATCCACAATTTTAGATGTAGCCCATTTATCTAGCTCAAGCGTTTAAACTAACATTGTGGAGCTGTTTTATAATTATAGATTTAATTTTGGAGAAGTTTTGATGATTTGAGAAAGCTAAATTGATCAAACATAGGCTATGATCAACTCGCTGTCTGCCGCTGGCCGCTTGGTCGTAACTTTAAAAAACAAAAACTTACATTTAACGAATAAAAAAATGCTCCAAACGTTTTTCTAAATTAACTTAATAAAATAACGAAACGAAATACAATCACTTTGCCATTTCATACAAAACTGAACTATTTTAATAGCTGAAACAGTAGTAGATAAGCTGTTTTGGGAGAAGTTGGAAAAAAAACGGGCTCGGGTTGGACTCGGGCCGAGAATTCTGATGAGCTGTCGGACACGGGCCGGGCTAGGGCCTCAGCGTCTCGGGCCTAAATTTTAGGCCCGTGCAGGGCTCTAGTTTGGTTGTCGCTATGACAACGGATACATGTGACCGGAAGAGAAAACTGTGAGAGGGAGGGGAAAAGGTTTTTTTTTTTTTGTCTGAACTGGTGTGAGGCCCAGGGCGCTGGCGCGTTTGAGACAAAGATAACGCTAGAAAGAGTGAGTAAAGCCGATGAAACTGAACTGGGAGTTCAGATAAGGATCGCGGACTCGGAGTGTTGAACGAGCAACTGAGTGAGTGAGAAACGAAGCCGGAGACCCGTCTGACGGAGCGGGTGAAAAGGAGCGGACACGTGATCGAAGGTAGCCGAGATAGCTAGTCGCAGTGATCGTATGCTGGCGGACCTGTTGGTGAATCGTGTTGCACGTGAGCATCCGGACCGAAGTATCTCCACGCTCTCAATGTGTTGCAAGTTTTTGTTGTTTGTTCAGCGCACTCAATGTTTTGCAAGACCAACACAGGCCTGCAACGTGTTTTTTTTCCTTCGTTCAAAGCAGTACCGTGAGTGAACTAAAACGTGTGTGCATGTGTATGTGTGAGTGGGCCCACCACTGCCTTTGCTAGAACTCGTTTCAGGACACGTGACGGTTGTTCTTTGTTCATTGTAAAGTTCTCGGTGTATTCTCAATTGTGAGGAAAAAGATAAGAGAGGGGATCTTTTAGATCCGTTATTCTGATTTTATAAGTGTATTGTAACTATTGCAGTTTCTAGCTAAATTTAAAAGAAGATATCACTTACGTATTTGGGGAATTTTCTGGTTATTTATTTTGTATATTGGTTGATATTTTGTTTGGGGAAAGCTTTTATATTCTGTTTGCCAAATTTGTTGGTTTAAATAAACCAGGGCATTATCCTATTTTTGCTAAACTGAAAACTATCTCTGGGTCTCATTATTTTAAATATTTTATTGTCAAAAGGTTTTATAAGTAATTTATTAGAAACTTATTAGGTGCACCTTACTGGTATCCACCTGAACTACACCGAACCCAAGCACCCACCATTCTCACGTAAGTAACAAACAGAGTGGTTGTACGGGTGCTACATGGATATCAGAGATACACTGTGAGAGCAAGTTGTTCCAGTTAAATTATGCACTGAATTTGTTTCCGTTCAATTTGACCAAAGTATGCTGGTCCATTTGAATAAAAAAGGAGGCTAATTTCAGTTATTAATCTCCAATTATTCACCATTGTGCACATCATTATGTGTGAAGACAACTTTAATCCCAACATCAACTATTGTACTCATATTGGGTGACACAAACAATTATATAAATACTGTATGATAAAAATGCATATCTTCATCTACCCAGAGAATGTATGTATGTGAACATTATATGGAAACATACAGTATATGGCAAAATCACTCTTGATATAGGTCAATATATGTCATATATTACATTTCTGTATGCATCCAGTGTATATAGATACAATATAGGTAGTAAGACAGTGTCTGCTAATATTTACTGAATTATTTTACATGCATACAACACACAGGTTTGAGTGTCTGTGTAATAAAATAAAACAAGTTGCTTGGATATGAACACAACAAATCACACAGTTTATTTGCCCTGATGTAGCCAAAAATAGAGCCCTATGAACATAAAGTAGTGATATAATAAATGGCCGTGAATGTTTCCTTTGCGTGTTTTAATGTTTTATCATCTAGAACACTCCCATTATAATCACTGTCTTCACTCCAAGCGCACATCGCGGGGTCCACTGCACAATTTCTCCTGACTGTTTGAGCTGGCACTTTAGCGTGAAGCTCATTGCCCGTGCACAGAGAAAGCGCCCATTATAATCAAGCGAGCTGTCGAGTCGTGTTGCTCGCGTGCGGCGTAGATGGGGTGTTAAAATACAGCCACTGCATATTAAATCAATTGCCAGTGCAATTAAAATGGCTGCAGTGCACACATATACAAAATAAAGAGTGATGGAGACCCAGCAGTTGTAAAAAGCAGAAAATAGGATCCAGGGTCTAGTCACGCTGTTGAAACCCGCATGAAAGTACCAGAACTACTTTTACTTTATCTCATTATGATAATAATCCCCAGCAGTTAAAGGAATAGTTCACTCAAAAATTAACATTTCCTGATTATTTACTCACCCCAGGCCAAAGATGTAAAAGCCACAGTGATGCACACACAACAGACCATTTTTAACAACAAACTGACACAAATGCTAATATACAGCAAGGACCATTCAACTTTTGGACAGCACATTTGTAAACAATGGGCCAGTCATTCCTGCCTACGTCATGCAAGAGATCATGAAATAAACCATGCTGGACCACAGCAAGCTTTGTAGTTGCAAAGTATATTATTATTAGTTTTATTTTCTGAAAATGATGGCATATGCTGATCTATTGTGAACCACAGACCATCTCAGTTCCGTTAGATGAAGACAAATCTGAAATGTTTTCCTCCATAAAAAAAAAAAAAAAAGTCATATGGATTGGATGGCCTGGGGGTGAGTAAATAATCAAGAAATGTTCATTTTGGGGTTAACTATTCCTTTAAATAGAGTGCATTAGTTCCCGCCCACTATTTCAGTTGCAATAGTTCGGCTAGTATCTTTCCCATTAATTTCTCCCATAGGGATTACATTTATTTTATTTTATTTTTTTAAAGTGTTATATTGGAAGCCATAAACCAACCTAACCAACTATAAGAAGAATAGCAGTTCAAACCTTGAATTACAGTGAACAATTAAATGAAAATCAGACAAAAAGACAAAGGCCAAAGACTAAACTGCTTTATGGCTTTAGTGAGGGAAAAATACGAATGGAGTTTTTGCTTTTGTGGTCTATAAGATAGGGGTTAACTGTGATTATTCTTGATATATGTGTATATGGATATGTCTAATGATCATGTCATACACACTATGAATAAATAAATAACCTGTCACTTCTCTTTTGTATTGAAACTGTGGACTGTTGACTTAACCTGAATCTTTATCACTGAATAAAACATATATTCAGTGTCTTGCAGATACGCGGTCTCTAGCTGAAGTCGTGTGGTCTCCCAGAGGCTTCCGGAGCCGGGTTCGGTGCTCTAAGTGTCCGCTCGCTTTTCCCTCGCTCTCTCACAGCAGAGAATTACATGCCACTTGCATTGCTGTCAAGATCTTACAGAAACAAGATTTGTCAGCTCATTTATCAGCGTTCCCCATGGCTTGTACACTCTGTCACATTGACTATTTCTGGAATCTGAACCTCAGGAAACAAATATATAGAACAATACATACATACAGCATTCAACAGAATTAGCCAGCAGCCGTGTTTAATATTTAAGCAGATCTACCTAATGATTGTCAACATGGGTGATCATTGTTTTTGCCTTTTCTAATTAAAAATATCTAAGCATACCTAAAACAAGACATATTTACTTGAGGAAGGTACGTAAAATACACAGCTACGGCAGTTTGAGGGTATATCTTGAATTAAGTTGTTGCCTCATTGGCAAAGAGTTTGTCTTGAGCCAGCTAACAGGGAAAGTTCTTAGATGGTGTTTACAGACACCGTATTTAACTAAGATGCAATGTTTCTTATGTGTTTTGGCCATTCTACACTAGCATTATGGGGACTTGAAAGTGCAAGTTTTTGAAAATGACAGCATTACTGTGTCCATGTAAACTATAAAAACACAAACTTGTGAAAATGGTGACATCATATGCATGTGTATTACGTGTTCTGTCTATATGTACACACGTGCATGTGTTTCTTTATGAAGTAATATCTCCAACTTCTGGCCTGGCATGAGTAAAACCTTTTTAGCTGTTTTCACAGATGTGAAGAGGGATCATTTTGACAACATGTCCATGGTTTTTAATAACATTCACAAAATTTAAGTACAAAAGCATTGCACACTGTTCATAGAATTAGTTTTTTTAAAGTTGGACATTCAGATAATGTTTGCTGGGACACTTCACAAAAATGTAATTGTACATCAAATTTGAATGAATCAGTTGGCCAGTGGGTTAAGAAAAATAAATGTAATTCTTGAAAACAAGTTGTAAGAACCAATACAAAGACAGCGCTGTGACTCTGAGAGTGTAGTAATCACAGATGGAGCAGGAGAGCAGCCGCACGTCGTCGAGTGTTGTTAAAGCTGTCAAAAGCGACGCTAGCAAATCAACATTCTTGCTAACAAACAAACAACTGACAACTGTTTGGCGAATGTGCTGTTAAACATGAATGATCTGCTTCAACTGCTATACTCTCAGCTTCTGACATGGAGAATGTGTCTCAATGTCTTCTGAAAGAAGTCTGGCCACTGCTTGCATATTTTAATGTTTATACTGTATATCTTTCAGACAACATTGAGGCACATCCCCATGTCAGAAGCTGAGTGTATAGTAGTTGTGTATGTGTGTGTGTGTGTGTGTGTGTGTGTGTGTGTGTATATATATATATATATATATATATATATATATAAATCTCACAGGGTCAGGAGTTCCACTTCAGGAGACTAAGTGGCATTTGTCAGAAAAGACATCAAAGAAAAGACAACAAATCTCCAGCACCAATGCAACTCACCAGACAATGCGAATTGCTGTTTACAACATATTTTACTTGCTTTTATGTCAAGTATTTTGTTTTTATTTATTTTTTCATGAAATGATTGTGACATCTTGACATGATTTTAGCCATCCATAATTGACTGAATAATGAAAAAAGCTTTATTTTTTCCCCTCTTTGGAGAATCATGCACCAATAAATTGCCTACATCTGTGTTAAGAAAATAGGGTCAATTTTGATTTATTAGTGAAAAAAGTGATTTTCATCATTCATCCTTGCATCTTGTCTATAAACAAACAAAAGCAGGTCTGGATACTATGGCATGCATATGGAAGCTTTGGAAAAGTGACTTTGGAAATTTGGAAAAGAAAACTTATTACATATTTGAGGGGAATCTTAATAGAAAGATGAACAAAGACAACAAAATGTTTATCACTGCATATTTGTAGGAGTTCATATAGTAGCAATACAATTTTAAAATTGTGAAATGTTTCTTTCTGCAATAGCAAATGCAAAATAAATCACTCAGCCATTCACTTCAGATATTACATACAATATCAATTTTCTTTTGCTTCTCACAGAACGGAATTATAAAAAGCCAAGACTAATACATTTTTGTTCAGTACGAGCGGAGATATTCCTATACATTTTTATTCATAAAAGGAAGCTTCTCTTTTTGAGCTGCGGGCTGTGTGGCGTATACTTAAGCCCGCAGGAAAGATATTCTCCTCTTTCACATTTGCTTCAATCTGCTGAATGTCAAAGGATTGATACAGAGAACAGAAAAGTACATGAAGTGCATTCTAATGCTGTGGGCCAAACACACTGTCAGTGCATAGCCCAAAGACACTGGCGATTCGTATCCAGAAGACCATTCCCATTTCATCCAAAGCTTAAGCCATTTGAAAGGTAATGTTTAAGATCACTCATTCTGACCCTGAATGGACATTTAAAAGCACTGAAACTTGCATTGGTAAATGACTGTGTCTGTCTAATGGGAACACGGCATATGTTAAATCCTTCAGCTGACCCTAAAGAGTGATAGAAACAGCATTGCGAATCAGCACACGCTTACAATGTCACACTGACACCAGTCACAGTGAATGATGCTCACAGCTGTTAATCCTCATAGACTGTATAGGAATCTGAAGTCAAAAAGGAATAGCTCACCCACAAATTCAATCATCATTTACTCACCCTCATGTTGTTCCAATCCTTTTTTGTTTGCTTTTCTTTTCTCAAGGAGAGAGAGAGAGAGAGCATAAAAATTCCATTTGGAAAAACATAAGGCTTGTTTCTGCCACTGAATAAAAATTAAAAAGGTAATTGCAACTTTTTATCTCACAATTCTGACTTTTTTTTTTCTTCTTCTCAGCATTGCATGATATGAAGTCACAGTTGTGTGTTACAAATTTAGTACTGCAAGATAAAAACATCTCAAGGTTACTTATGTAACCCTAGTTCCCTGATGGAACGCCTTCAGCGTGACCACGTATGTAATCAGTGAATCACGTATGTAATCAGACCAATGGATGGGCGAGACGTCACGGGTGGGGTGACGTAGAGACCAGGAAGCATAAAAGCATGTGCGGTGGAACCGGCGTCAGCTTCTAGGAATGAAGCAAGCGCTCGCAGGGATGCCGGAAGTGTGGCCCTGAGATGCAGCGTCTCGTTCCATCGGGGAACTAGGGTTACATACGTAACCTTGAGACGTTCCCCTTCAGGAACTCGAGCTGCGTCGAAACGCTTTGGGAACGAGATGCCCACGCCGCCAGACTTTCAAATCCCTGCCTAGTGTGGAAGAGCACAGATAGGGCGAGAGAAAAGGGAGCCAGGAGTGGCCAAAGTAGGCAGGGACCGTGTCCCGAAGGCCAACTTCTGGAGAGTGAGCCTTGACCCCCAAGGAGAGGGGAGATCAGAGGACTCGAGGCTATGGAATAGCATCCTAATCCACCACTTAGCATAAGCTTCTCTGGCCGGAGGCCTCAGCGCACCGTAGAGGAAACGTGTAACTAGGGAGTGTCTGCCCACGAGGGGCGTGGTAGGCCACAATAGCCGCCACGTAGTGACCGTTAGGGTGGAGTGGGTCAACCCTGCGGAGAAATGGGCCTGCAGGGACTCCAGAACTGTACCAACTGGACAGTTGACTGGGTCGAGCTGGCAGTCTCCACACCAAGAAGTGAAAGCTTCCACTTCAAGGCGTACAGTTTCCTCGTAGAGGGAGCTCTGGGTTGGAGGATGGTCTCAACAACCTCGTTTGAGAGACCAGAAGCTACAAGATGTGCCCCCTTGGGGATCACATCCATAACTTCCACCGCTCCGAGTGGGAGTGAAGATCGTACCCTCCGCCTGTGAGAGGAGATCCCTCCTGACGGAAATCTCCACAGAGAGCCATCGAGAAGGGAAATCAGGTCCGAGCGTACTCGGCCCGGCCAGAATGGAGCTCTTTTGCCCATCCGGCGCACTCTCTGCAGAACTCCCGGGAGCAGAGCGATCGGAGAAAGATGTACAGATGTAGCCTCGGCCACGTCTGTACCATGGTATCCAGCCCCCGTGGAGCTGGATGAGTCAGAGAGAACCAGAGGGGACAGTGTGATGTCTCTCGAGTCACAAACAGGTCCTCCTGGGCCTGGCCAAACTCTCCGTGAAGTCTCCATTCCCCGGGCCTCGGCCCCTGCCTCGACAGGATGTCTGCTCCCATCTTGAGATGCCCAGGAATATGAACTGTTCTCAGTGAGAGGAGTTTGCTCTGGGACCACACAAGGATCTGGTGCAGACCTCCTTGGTGGTTGACCCGTTTCCATTCCCTCCACCAAAACCATCTGCAATTCCCGCAAGCGCAGCTGCCGCTCCGTCTCGGCAAAAGCGGGGCTGGCACTGCGAGGAACGCTGGTGAAGGCTCCCTCCTCAAAGAGAGCCCTCCGAGAGCAAAGCATACGCAGTGACAAACACTTCGTAATGCGGGCAGTCAGCTCCCTCGAGAGCTGACTCTGCGTGTTTTACTCCCAAGCAGACAACACACAAACTGTGTGTATCCCCACCTGTAATGTAGCGCGGACAAGGAAGAACACACAGCCTGCCCGCTCTCGCCTATGTTTGTCTTCACTCGTATTGGTAAAATAAAGAGTGATAATGGACAGACAACACCAAATAAGACTGACACACACAGAGCGCTTGCTGAATGACAGAAAGCTGATGCCGTTTCCACCGCACGTGCTTTTATGCTCCCTGGTCTCTACGTCACCCGCTCGTGACGTCTCACCCATCCATTGGTCTGATTACACACGTGATTCAGAGCGTGGTCACGCTGAAAGCGCTTCGACGCACCTCAAGTTCCTGAAGGGGAACTTGCAATTCTGACCTTTTTTCAGAACTGTGAGTTTATATCTCACAATTCTAACTTTATAACACGCAATTGCAAGTTATAAAATCTGAATTGTGAGATATAAACTCGCAATTGTTAGGCAATAGTGCAGTCAGAATTGAAAAGAAGTCAGAAAAAAAAAGTCGGAATTGCTTTTTATTTATTTTTTTTATTCATTGGCATAACTGGGCTTCTATATGAGGCCTAAGAATAAGTATCAAGCAGTTTTTATAATTAAACATTTTAATTTGGTATGAATAATATAATTTTAAATAATAACATGATTAGCATTAATGCAAATTAATGATGGCCCAAGTCTGCCTCAAAACAGACTGTCACGTTCAGCAATATGAAAATCAACAATATTTGACCCTGTATAAATTTGAGATTTATACATCAGCTGAAAGCTAAATACATAAGCCTATCATTGATGTATGGTTTGTTAGGATCAGACAATATTTGGCCGCGATACAACTATTTGAAAATCTGGAATCTGAGGGTGCAAAAAAATCTAAATATTGAGAAAATAGCCTTTAAAGTTGTCCAAATGAAGTTCTTAGCAATGCATATTACTAATCAAAAATTAAGTTTAGATATACTTATGGTAGGAAATTTACAAGATATATTCATAGAACATGATCTTTACTTAATATCCTAATGATGTTTGACACAAAAGAAAAATGGATCATTTTGACCCATACAATGTATTGTTGGTTATTGCTACTAATATACCTGTGCTTTTGTGCTCCAGGGTAACATATATTGATTTCTAAAGCCACTTTTTGTCCATTATTATTATTTTTTTTGTCTGTAAATTAAGTTTCTCAGCAAACATTGCAATTAAAGGATTAATGAATTGCCATATCATGTAATTCGATTCACGTTTAATCCACTGACAGTCTTATGCACATAATGCATAATATTCATGCATAATACAGCAGCGAAAAGAACAGAGCACATACTTTCTCCAAATAAGAATGGCTTTCATTTTCTACTTCCCGTTTTATTATCTCTACAACACAATAGCAAACTAAATCTGGATGTATGCTGATGACAGTTCGGTAATATTTTAGCATCTCTGATCTTTTGGAAAAGTGTAAACTTTCAACGCCAAATGCTACGCATATTAAACTACTAAATCAAGCGTCGGTGAAGGAAACGGAAAATGCGTCTGTACGTTTTGCTGGAGTAACAGATTGGAGTGTAATCATTACAAATATATTTGGCTTGCAATTAATCATGTGAGTACAGGAACATGCATAACAGTTATGATGCTGCTGAATAAATAGGCCATTTATATTCCAAATGGATGATGCTGCCTTTAATCTGAAGTGTAGTAATATTTTTGCAAGTACCAATTTATTTTGTGAGCCAAACGTGCCAACCTAGTGGCTGTGTAAGAGGTGGGGTGATGGATGTTGGCATCAGCGCTACACCGCAGAGCATTATATCTGCTGCAGAAACCATTCAAAGAACCCCGTGTCACTGAATAATAGCGGCTGATTGTATCACAGCAGTCGTACCTTATAATAAACACTCCAAACCTATTATAAAAGCTGTCCGTTAACAAAACTGCATTAGGAGGATCTCGCTATTCGTAATTAGGATCGGTATCAAAGCGTCCTGGTGGTGCATGTGCTTTATTCTTCCCCGCCCAGCCAAAATGCCACATGAAGGTCTCTGACGAGTCTAAACTAATGACACTATGATGCTTTAAACACACATCAGCGGCTGTGCATCGCTGCATGGTGTAATTTTCCATCTTGGGATCCAGGCACCTGGTTGTTAACCGCGGTACGAAAAATAACGAAGAACCACCCTCGGAGTGGGTTGAATATATAATTGACGTGTCTGATCTGACTAATAAGATCCCCAGTGAACTCATCAAAGAACAAGAGAGATAATTAGACTGTTTCTTTTTTAATCAAAATTAATAATCAGGGTTATTACCTCCTCTACCTCTGCTGCTCCGGCTGAGTGGAGCTCACGTCGCGGAACTGCCTCTAATTGGCACAATCCAGGTTTTGGGTTCATTTCTTCTTATTCACCGCATAATCGTTAATGCAATATGATAGTAACGAGGTAAATAGTGCTTTATAAACAGATGCACGGGAATGAAATGCATGCTTTAATGCTTATAAGGCCAAGCTCTAACACAGCCGTGATGTCGTAAGTGCACTTAATAGATCACGTCTGCTAAAAAGTGGTTTCAGAATTTCTAAAATTAAAAATAATTATTATTTTTTTAAAGTCAGACTGTCAACCACAGACAATTTCTTAGGTGTTAATTAGACTGTCTCTGAATGAGATGTAAAGATTGGCCAGAAGAGTTTTGTTATCCTATCTTTAGTTTCTGTGATATTTCTAGACTCCGCTGCATGGCTCTGTATGGAAGTGAAACTTCATTTGTAGAAACTGAAGGCGGTTGTGGAGGTGTTTGTGGGCCGTTATGCCTTTTAAATATGTGCATTGGATGCTGCTGAAAGGAAATCTATAAACATGTTTCACCAAGTCTCTGTCTTCAATCCATTTGACTTGTCTCACCCCATTTCCTCAACACATTGAAGTATTGTTAAAACAAAAAAAAAAACATAATAAAATTACACCATTATAATGCAATTAAATCTGAGCCAGTTAAATTGACGATGGGGGATAAATACACAGGGAGAACATACAAATAGACTCAGAAACAAACACTTCCACTCGGTTGGTGGTACGACATGAATATTGGCCTAATGAAAATGTGACCGCATTAAAATTTCAGCAATCTAATTACACAGCAGCATGCAGTCGCTGGCATGTGGCATAAATAATTCTGTGAACTTCCATTCTGAAAAAGTTTTGCATGTATTTGAAAAATAGCCTGGTTGGAGTTTATCAGACAGCAATTAACGGATGTCGATTTGAATTAAGACAGGCGCCCGTTCAGCCCCGAGAAAAGCAATTAAATGCTCTTTGGCCTGACCTGAACAAGGAGGTTTATAAGACCTGGAGAAAGCTTTCCTATTCACAAAAAAATGCATGGTTAATTTTATATAGCCATCAATAAAATGATGATTTTGTGTATGGGCCCAAATGGACCAGGGTCCAAAACTAAAACCATATATATATTTTATTTATTTTTTAAACTAAAATAATAATAATAATAATAATACTTATTTTATTTCAGCTAGTAGCAACATTTCTCATTTTCATTTACTAAAATACATAAAGTTAAAACTGAAATAAAAAACAACAGCAAAAACTAATAAAAATGTCAAAAACACACAAATTCTTAAAACTTTAACTGAAATTACCATGAAAGCATATTGATCAAATAAATAAATAAAAAATGTTGACTGCATGGACAGAGAAAAAAGAAGAAGAAAGAAAAGAAAAAAGGGAACACAGATCTGAAGAAAATTACTTTTCTTAGCTTAATTAGATGTTTCCATGCTTTCATATGTGACAGAATATCTTTCTTGTTTGATAGATTTGAAAAACTGGCGTTATTGTGTTTTAGAATATAGATAGCAATAATGACTGAAACAGCTCATTGTGCTTCAGGTCTGCGGTCTTTATGGAAATTGCCTCTATATCTATTATCTCCAGGCTGAAGAAATAGTCTTGGCTTTGATGCTTTACCGTCGCTGGAGTGTTTTTGTTTGTAGGTTTTACAACCAAGGCACTAATAGATGTTGTGTGCTATAATGGGCAGAGGCCACAAAACAGCAATAGAGCCTCCTAATTAAGACTCTGATACCCTCATGATACTGTATGTTACATGACAGCAAAGAGAAACGCACTTATAAGACATGAAAAATAGCCCTATTCTTTGGTGAAACATCAGGAAAGAATAGAACGAATATTTAAAATACTGCAGCAATTAACACTTAGTATAGGTTATGCTGTGAACTTCATTGTGTTCGAATTTCAGTGACAAAAATAGCAACCCTTGAGAACGTGTGAGGATTTCTATAAAGGGACATTGTCTTGAGTTCACAGCGTGTAAGATAAATAGACAGCAGGAGATCTGTAAGTGACTAATTATCCAAATATACTCTATACAAATAATTACTCTAAAAACTAAAAAGTTCAGTTAATGACTTCATTTTGACCCTTTGTTCTCAACATTATGCCCTTATTTACACTAAATGTCAAAATCAAATGAATTATTATTAAATGTATTCTAGAATAGAAGGACTTTTAATATGAAGTTATTAATCTCCATGTCTCATTATATGATACTTTTTATGTTATCACTCACGAGGAGAATGGGAATGGGCCCTTTAATTCCTTTTTTTCTGATTTTGAAAGAAAAAGTAATTATTAAATGTTACTGGGGAGGTCACATCTCAACAATAGAGTGGAAAAATACAGATGGAATTCATAAATAGACAATGTCTCTGAACATAATGAAAGACACAACCTTACCAATGTCTTAGAAATGCTTTTATTTTGATTGTGTTTGTACTAAAGGAAATTTCAAATGCAAATAGCCTTTTGCCTGTTAGAGTTGCATATACAGTATGCAACTTAATACATACATGCATAAGATAATAGTTGCACAACCTAAAATATATTATACAATATATTTTGTTTACTAAGTTGCATTTAAAATCCATTTGGCTCAATACATCTGAGGTGGCACATTCAGATTGCATGGTTTTGCACTGGTTTGATCCTCATCTTTTAGAATTGCTCACCTGAATGGATTGCTGTAGCCACAAATTCATGCATAAAAGTTCAGTGGATAAATCTAATGGAATCCATTTAAATTGAATTGATTTAAATCAGTTCCACCCTAAAACTGTAAACTAATTGAAAAGCTTTTATTTTTCTTGTATTTGTACTAAAGGAAATTTCAAATGTAAATCGCCTTTTGCCTGTTAGAGTTGTGTATTTGCAACTTGAGTAAATAAATATATGCATAAGATAATAGTTGCACAATCTAAAATATATTAGATTATACAATATATTTTGTTAAGTTGCATTTAAAAACCATTTGACTCAATATATCTGAGGTGGCACATTCAGTTTGTGTGGTTTCCACTGGTTTGATCCTCATCTTTTAGAATCGCTCACATGAATGGATTGCTGTAGCCACAGTGTTTCAGTTTATAAAAAATCATGCATGAAAGTGCAGTGGATAAAGCTAATGGAATCCATTAAAATTGACTTGATTTATATCAGTTCCATCCTAAAACTGTGAACTAATTGAGTTTACTACCGCGTCCCATCGCCGTCAGTGCCAAGGATCCTCACATGCATGCCCGTCTCTCGCATTCAGAGCGACTGATGCAATCAGACCCAGAAGCAGAGATTGGTATTCTGTACGTTCTGTAAGTTCGCTCGATTAGCATGATTCTTGAGATGCTCTGGACTCCAAAATTTAAAGTTCGTCTTTCCCCAGTGACTCACTCCAAAGGGGAAGCATGAAAATCCTTGTAATGAGTAGCTCATAATTAGAGCAAGATGTTGAATTTAAGATGTCTGCGTTTCATAAGTCATGCAGCAGAGAAATTACAGCTTTAGGCTATTCGGTGATGTTCGGAATACACCGAACGGCAAAGCAGGTAGTTTGGAATAATATAAAGAAAGATGTTGCAAACCTTTTCAGCTGTGATGAAATTAGAACTTCTTCAGCCTTATGTTCATTTGTGTTACAATTGTAGCAAATGAGACGGTCTAGCTTGAAAAAGCTCTTCTGGTCATAGAGCGTAATTGCAAAGCTGCCTTCTTGCAATGAATTATTGCAGCATTAAGGCTGATTGTGCAAACAATGCATACTTCAAAAATCCAATTAGCCAAAGCAAACTTATCACAGTCGTTAGTAATACCTAATGTCTCCACTTTAACGCTGATGAGCAAACAGGACAGTGTGTGAGGAGCATACTGAGAAAACGCAGGCTTTGTTCGACAAGCTCGCTGCTAATATGAATGACTGCAGGCTTGCTTAAGGCCTTTGAAATAAAGTCCACTCAAGAGTACATTTCCCTTCAACTACCCTTCATTTGGGAACGGGAAATGTTTTTGTGTATTGACTTTGATGTTAATTTAATGTTGTATTTGATATGCAGACCTAACCCTCAAGTAAAATGTCTGTGAAGTCGAGGCATCATACTATCTGTAATGAAAACTATTATTGCAAACTTGTGTCAGAAAAAAAATCCATTGGTTACAAAAAAAAATAAAAATCCATTGTACTACAATGTGCATTACAATATAAACATATTAATTTATCTGAAATCTGACTGTCATTGTTTTTTTTTCTGACAAAAAACGAATCAGCCAGTTAGACAAGAACCTATTTGATTGACATGTAAAACAACCAATCACAGTTGGCCTGTTGCATTCTCTTATAAATCAGTCTGTGGTGTTGTATTAGGATGGGATCAAGACTAATAATGAACCTAAAACTAGTCATTTTAAATCAAATTAAACTACTTATGATTAATAAAATCAAACTAAAACTTGGAGTAGGTCACACAAAAAATGAAAATGTACTGAAACTGGATGCTCTGCAGTGAATGGGTACCGTCAGAATGAGAGTCAAAACAGCTGATAAAAACATCACAAGTAATCCACACCACTCCAGTCCATCAGTTAACATCAGTTAAGACAAAAGCTGAAACAAATCCAGCATTAAGAAGTCTTAAACTAAAATCACAGTCCATAATCCATGATAACGCTTCCTCCAGAAACTGATGGACTGGAGTGGTGTGGACTACTTGTAGATTATTGTGATGTTTTTATCAGACTCTCATTCTGACGGCACCCATTCACTGCAGAGCATCCATTGCTGAGACACTGATGCAGAGACACATTTCTCCAAACCTGATGAAGAAACAAACTCATCCTGATCTCGGATCGACTGAGCGTGAGTAAATTTGAACTATTCCTTTAAATAAACGTGAAAATCAAATGCAAAATTAAAATAAAAACTACTGACCTTTTTCAAACAATAAAAACAACCACCCTACTGAGGACATGAACAGAAACCTTCATGATGAATTTGTAAAAAGATCCACCAGACATTCACTTCAAAAACTGCCAATAGTGCCACAATTTGGTCCATTTGTATCTGAGAATAAAAGCCAGAATAAAATGGGACAGGTCTGGTCATCCAGTGAACATCACAGCAGGAGGTTTGGCACACTTCTGTCCTGTTCCCGCTGCGCAGATTACATGTTTCTCTGAACTATGCCAGTTTTTAATTGTCAAAGCCATCAAAGTTGTCATTCTGAACTCTGAACTCAATGCTCAGTTGGCATATATTTAAGAAAACATCTCATGCTGCTGTATATTGTTCTGCAGGGCCGAATAGCAAACACCTTACAGAGCGGAGCCACATCTCGCATTCATATCGATGTCCCCTGCTTTTCAAACGCAAAGTTGGGTGGGATTTGATTACTGGCCGCAGTTTCAATTTCATTTCTCCTCCTAACTGGATTCTCTCAAGAACAGAATATCTGAAAGCCCTCTCGAGAAGAATGAGTTCACATAGTCACAAACATCCCCAGAAACACTTGATATTCCATACTGGAGATAACCGCATTTGTTTGAGCGAGCTTTCTTTTCGGAAAGTATTGATTTGCACATGAAGAAACCCAAGTGCGTGTGTCTTATGGAGAAAGCCTATGTGTCTTTCGGGCAAGCTGCACCTATTGAAGCGTCCGATAATAGCTAGAGAGGGAAATTTACCCTTTGTGATCTCCTTGTGCTTTTCTTTGTCTCCTTTTAGGATGGCCACAACATACCAACAAGCTGGAGTTTGCTTTAATTAGATTAAACACATGTTTTGTCTGGGAACAATAGGTCTTGACGTATTTGCATGACAATGCTCTCTAATTTCGTTTGGCTTAATTCTTTTTTAATGACTCATGCAATGTAGCCCAATTATACTGCTAATGCATCTACTGTTGCATTGCAACTCATGAGGTGTTGTATCAAACGCTTTTGCTCTTAAAAGTTATTCAGGAGTGTCATTAACCCCCGTGACTTTTGATTGTGTTCGCGTTTTCCCACAGGAATCAAATCCCCATTTAGATGACGAATCGTTGGAGCTCTTTTGTTTGGTTTCGATGGAGGCGAGTAGTAGCTGATTGCAAGGGCGCTGAGCCCCACTGAGGAATAGGATTAAAGGCAAACCCAAAAGATAATATTGCTTCCTTTGGACTTTCATTGTTGAAGCTTAATAGAACGTGGCACAGCGCTGATGCAAATGAGCTCTGGGTCACTTTACAGTTTCCACAGTAACCCAAGAGACTTCCAGCATCAGCAGACCTGTCGACGAAACACAACTTTATAGCTGCAGAGTATCGAATGTGAATGTGTATCTGCAATACATTCAAGTCTTGGCTTCAAACTGATAAGGAAGTCGGATACAAGGAACACTGACAGAGAGTTCAAGGTGGTTTGATTGATTTCTGTTCCCACACTCGGAAAGCTCTTCCTAACAGAGAGTCTTAAGGTGTGACAAAGCAACAAACAGTGAAACTTTTCATCCAGTAGCACTATAGTTTCTCGTTAGTGTCTGCCCAGTTTTACAGTTTCGTGTTTTAGTAATAATGTTTGTCCTTTGGCAAAAAACAAAGTTATTGGGGAATTTTTTTTACTGAAAAACAAGACCGAAAAAGGCCTGTTATTTACCTGCAAAATGACAGGTGGTGAGATGTGAGTGATGATTTCGGAAGAAAAAATGAGATGCGATGTTTGGTCCATTGGAATATTGCAGGTGAGCAGCTGCAAAACAGAATACAAAGCTGAATTACAGCTGAATCCAAATTCATGGGCTCACGAACCTCTCATTTGGCACAAATTCAAATGTTTCCAAATTCACGATATAAAGTTTGGTTGCGAAACTTATTCATTATGTAAATAAGGCTTTGTATTTCATTTGTGTACCAATATCCACATAAAAGAACATATTTCACATGTGTGCTTTCCTACTGTACAACAGGTCGTTTACAGTGACAGTGTAACTTTATTTATGTTTAGTTGACTTCATTTTAGTCTGATGATTAACAGTTTGTGATGTCAATGCTAGAACTGATATGTTCTATTGCATGTGAATATCAGTGTGCACTTTGCGGGCTTGCTGTTAATTGCATTATAAAATGTCCTCAGCATATTTCTTATCATAAAAAAGTGATTTATATGCTTGGAAAACAATTTAAGTTGATAAGAAAGTGCAAATGTAAACCAAATATTGAAACGTTGCTTAATTTAAACATATCAGCATGCATTTATGCAGACAACTGCAATGCTTGCATTATTTAAACTTAAAAATCTTATTCTTTTAAAGGTGAGGTAAGTGTTTTCTGGTAGCCAATGTTGACATTTGAAATCACCAAAACAAACACGCCCCTACCCCAAAAGGGTCTCGCCCCTATTTTGATAGCACCGCCCCACACATACGTATGGCAATGATTAGGTCTGTGAAACAAAGCAAAACTCATTATAATCAGTGATGCTGTCTACACTGGATGCCGCGACACGACAAATCCCAGACAGTAAACTGCTGCCGTGTTCTATTTATGACATATTGACACAAATATCAAATTATTTTCAACAGTCGCTTTGTTGCGTCCGGTGTAGACACGGTGAAAGCCTTCATTTGTTCTGCAGACGTTTTCCTCTTTTGTTTTTTATCCGCCATCTCTATCTTTCTGTCGTCGCTCGGCTCAGCTAATGTCTGTCATGTGCACTGATGAGCGCTCTCTCCTCTGCATCATGAGTAGACACGCCCCTTATGTGTCTACGCCCCTTACGTAAAGCAAACTTCACAGACTTCATTCAGAACGAGCGCCTCCGCGCGCATGCGTGCCAAACAGACGGAGCTCAATTAAATAGGAGCGCAATAATTCTGACTAAAATATACATTTTGCTGAAATATTTGTAGTTGGACAATAAATGTGACGTGTAGAATTTGTAACCTACAAGTAAATGCATTTTTATGATAGCACTAACTGTAAAGTGATTGTAATGGGGTAATCAAAACAACCTAAAACAAGCCTGTGCTTTTCTTATTTATATTCATTTTTAGTTTATTGATTTTAACTTCTGCTTTAAAAAGCATTATTTTAGTTTTTAGATTGCAATGTTACAATGTTTGAATGAAGTGTGATTTTAACCCTTTTTTGCACATAATATATAGGCTTACATGGTAACATTCACTTTGTTTTCATAGGCTTTAATATGTATTGTTTCGTTAGACAATATTGGGCGGTATGTGAAATAAATATATATATTAAATACAGTTTTTTTTTTAAAGGGGTGGTTTACTGCGATTTCACTTTTTTCATTTTAAATAGTGTGTAATGTTGCTGTTGGTGCATGAACAGTATCTGCAAAGTTGCTGCGCTGAAAGTTCAACGTAAGCGGAGATATCGTCTTTTAAAAATCAGGAAGTTTAATGCCTACAAAAACGACTCATATGGGACTACAACGAGATACTTCCCGGGTTGCATACGTAATAAACCCATCAACCCCTCCCTCCGGAACATGCCAAAGAGGGGGCAAGGCCATGTTCTGCGGCTTTGTCGAAGAGGAAGAGTTATAGTGGAGAGTTGTAGCCATGCCGTCGAAACGGTGTTATTTTCACCCAGCTGTCAGGTCTTCTGTGTTCGGGCTTCCTACGGACGCTGTAGTTCATCAACAATGGTTAACATTTATGTTTGATTATGTTCCTGACAATTACAATCCTAGTTTAGCTCTCTGTGCTGCGCATTTTACTGAAGACAGCTTCCAGAATCTACACGAGTTCAATGCCGGATTCACACAGAAACTATTACTAAAACATGGAGCAGTTCCAACTTTAAAAACAGAGGCAGCAGTTGTTGGGCCACAACCTGTGAGTAAGATTTCATCATTTTAAATGTATTTGCATGTATAATTTCAGACGTAATGTTTTAGTTTTATCAAGGACGTAAACAAATGCCAACGCTGGCTTTAGTTGCCAGTTAGTTAAATGCTGTTTCGTGTGTCTATGACAAACGCGTACAAACATTTTGGACCAGAATTTGTAATTATGTACTAATTTTGTAAATGTATTTTCCATGTATACTTTATGACGTAATTTTTCGATTTGATCAAGAGTGTAAACACAAGCCAACGCTGTTTGGTTATAGTAGCCAGTTAGTTCGATGCTATTTTGTGTGTATAAGACAAACGTGTACAAACTTCAAACAATTATATGTAATCACAACAGCAAACTTCATTCAGAAACGTTTGTAAGAGCCGTGCTTGCGGAAGTTCTGCTCGACTCTCTTCATTACCGCTTTCTGGGTCTGATTCTGGCTCAAACTGATACGGCAATATTGACACCATTATTTACATTTGACCGCAGTGCATGCAGCTGTCGCCCGTGAAGGTGATGGGCGTGAAGTTTCGGACAATGTGCAGTACGCAGTTTAGCCAATCACAACACACCGATCACAACTAACCAATCTGAGCCCATCGCCTGTTTCTGAGGGAGTGGTTTCAGAGAATCAGGAAGTCAACCGGTCGTTCAACTGACAGAGGACAAAGCGGCTTACAATAAAGGTGAAATATATGAAAAATAAGGCGTTTTTTAACAAACGAAACACGAAGACATGTTATATTGCACCCCATAAACCAGCAGTAGTGCAGCAGTAAACCATCCCTTTAATACGAAAACCAAAATACCGAGATATATACAGTATATTGCAATTCAGTCAAAAAATACTGAGATATTCATTTTTAATAATTAATTTTGTAACATGTTCATGGTCCTTCAAGAGTCTTTCTACCATTAAACTTCTCCGTTTTTCATTTTCAATTATTAATAAATGTAATACTATTGTTGGACAGCGCAACTGGAAGCAGTTCTTCCGTTAGCTTTCAAATAATTTTGAAGTTAGGACAGCTGTGGGGTTGTCCTAAAGTTAAGACAGTTTTTAGGGTTTTTTGTCAAGTTAGAGGTTTCTGTAATACTCCTTTCCTATCTGTAGTTAAGATAGGATAACGCACTTAGGAAATGCTGTTCTGTAATAGCTTTTGTCCTAAATGTGGACCTAACTGAAATTATCATGGTTACCAAACAGATAAGTTTAAATTTTAAAGTTAGGATCTTTCTGTAATATGCCCCCAGGACACCTAGATGAGCCCTAGAGACATATCCCCAGTGAAGACCTCGACTTAGATTACAATAAAACTAAAAATATAATAAAATACCTAACTACATAATACTATTACTGTTAGAAATTGCACCAATCTAAAAATATAAATAATACATTTATACATTTAAAATTGTAATTAAAACATAATAATATACAAATATGAAAAAAAAGAATAAATACATTCTAAAATAATAAATAGTATAAAAAAAAATTATATATATATATATATATATATATATATATATACACACACAGTGGGGCAAAAAAGTATTTAGTCAACCACCAATTGTGCAAGTTCTCCCACTTAAAAAGATGAGAGAGGCCTGTGATTTTCATCATAGGTATACCTCAACTATGAGAGACAAAATGAGAAAAAAGAAAAAAGGAAAATCACATTGTAGGATTTTTAAGGAATTAATTGGTAAATTCTTCGGTAAAATAAGTATTTGGTCACCTACAAACAAGCAAGATTTCTGGCTCTCACAGACCTGTAACTTCTTCTTTAAGAGGCTCCTCTGTCCTCCACTCGTTACCTGTATTAATGGCATCTGTTTGAACTCGTTATCAGTATAAAAGACACCTGTCCACAACCTCAAACAGTCCAACTCCAAACTCCACCATGGCCAAGACCAAAGAGCTGTCAAAGGACACCAGAAACAAAATTGTAGACCTGCACCAGGCTGGGAGGACATGAACAGAAACCTTCATGATGAATTTGTAAAAAGATCCACCAGACATTCACTTCAAAAACTGCCAATAGTGCCACAATTTGGTTCATTTGTATCTGAGAATAAAAGCCAGAATAAAATGGGACAGGTCTGGTCATCCAGTGAACATCACAGCAGGAGGTTTGGCACACTTCTGTCCTGTTCCCGCTGCGCAGATTACATGTTTCTCTGAACTACGCCAGTTTTTAATTGTCAAAGCCATCAAAGTTGTCATTCTGAACTCTGAACTCAATGCTCAGTTGGCATATATTTAAGAAAACATCTCATGCTGCTGTATATTGTTCTGCAGGGCCGAATAGCAAACACCTTACAGAGCGGAGCCACATCTCGCATTCATATCGATGTTCCCTGCTTTTCAAACGCAAAGTTGGGTGGGATTTGATTACTGGCCGCAGTTTCAATTTCATTTCTCCTCCTAACTGGATTCTCTCAAGAACAGAATATCTGAAAGCCCTCTCGAGAAGAATGAGTTCACATAGTTAATTAAGCAATGTTTCAATATTTGGTTTACATTTGAACTTTCTTATCAACTTAAATTGTTTTCCAAGCATATAAATCACTTTTTTAATGATAAGAAACATGCTGAGAACATTATATAATGCAATTAACAGCAAGCCCGCAAAGTGCACACTGATATTCACATGCAATAGAACATATCAGTTCTAGCATTGCTAACTTGATATCACAAACTATTAATCATCAGACTAAAATGAAGTCAACTAAACATAAATAAAGTTACACTGTCACTGTAAACGACCTGTTGTACAGTAGGAAAGCACACATGTGAAATATGTTCTTTTATGTGGATATTGGTACACAAATGAAATACAAAGCCTTATTTACATAATAAATAATAGTTTCGCAAACCAAACTTTACATTGTGAATATGGAAACATATTTGTTTAGAGCTGTTTTGGCTTGTAAACGCTGCTTGATGTGTGCAGATTTCTCTCCTGATTCAGACCAGAACACTTTTTCACTGGAGGAAGCGTTATTATCGATTATGGACTCATATTTTAGTTAAAACATCTTAATGATGGATTTGTTTCTTTTGTCTTCTCAAGATGTTAACTGATCGACTGGAGTGGTGTGGATTACTTGTGGATTATTATGATGTTTTGATATTATTAAAATATTAAAATATGATGTTAAGGATTGTTAGGCTGCATTAATTAGGTCAACTGGAACCCAGAACACTTCCCAAAACACCTGATGTACTTGTTACATTGTTAGAAGAATGGCATCTACGCTAATATTAGTCTGTTTCTTTCTTATTCCGAGATTACCGTAGCCACCAGATCCAGTCCGTATCCAGATCAGACGGTGGATCAGCACCTAGAGACGACCTCTACAGCCCTGAACGTCAGCGGAGACCCGGACACCTAGATGAACCCCAGAGACAGATCTCCAGTGAAGACCTCGTCTCCTAGACGGCCATCGGGACAAGACCACAGGAACCAGATGAGTCCTCTGCACAATCTGACTCTGCTGCAGCCTAGATTTAAACTGCTGATTTTGTCTGGCCAGAGGAGAATGACACTATATCCCCGTCTAAATACTGTAAAGCTGATGTAAAGCTGCTTTGACACAATTTGCTTTGTTAAAAGCGCTATTCAAATAATAGTGACTTGACATGTTTTTATCAGCTGTTTGGACTCTCATTCTGATGGCACCCATTCACTGCAGAGCATCCATTGCTGAGACACTGATGCAGTGACACACTTCTCCAAATCTGATGAAGAAACAAAATCAAATACATCTCAGATGGCCTGATGGGTGAGTCAATTTTCTGCAGATTTTCAGTTTTTGGCGAACTATTCCCACTGGGTCTGCCCACATTGAATCTCACAAGAATAAAATCCTGCTCTTCTGTATATTAAACATCAGACATATATAAAATATCTGGAAAATCCTCATAATTTGTGTCACGCAGCAATAGAAAAATTGCTTGTCGGTAGAATCCTGTCGGATCGCACCTGGTGAGGACAGAGAAACATTAGTCTGGAGCACAGGTGCAGATCTAATGAGAATTAAAAACAAACCAAGAAAAAAAATCTTCTTGGAAAATGTTGCGCTGGAACCGACCTCCAGATCTCTGTCACATGCACTCCGCTTCATGTTCTGATCTAATACACATAAGAGATCCCAGTCCCCACTATGATAAAGTTTGTCATTAGATGTGCCACAAAAGGCAAAATCCCTGGATACCTTATTACTCTTTTTAAACAAAACCCCTCCAGATACTGGAAGCATTAGAATCCAGGACAGGATGATGGATCGCAGCTGACCTTTCATTTGAGGAAGTCCTCTGGCATTTCCATATTCTCATACCTTACAAAAACTCCTCAAAGGTAGAACTGCAGTGAAGCAGGTCATTTAACTACACAAGGGAGGGAAGGACCTACATGAATATGAACTATGTCTATAGGGGTTTCATGGCTGGTGTGTGTGTGTGTGTGTGTGTGTGTGTGTGTGTGTGTGGTTGGCTTGGAAAAATTAGGCACAGTGACAATGGCGTGATGGTGAGAGTGGAGTTTGTTCCTGCCATTTTTCTCTTAAGATTTGATTTATTCAGGTTACCTTCAGTAATGCTTCTGACAGCAGTAAAAGTCCCCTTTAGCTATTTACTCACAGAGGAGAGCAGTCACCCATGGCTTCAGTGCTGAAGTAAACTTATGATAAAAGTCTGGGTGACTTTTACTGTTCAGCTGCAGTTTTGAATCTGTCTTCCCAAAAAGCAAAAGAGAATGGCTGGCTTCTCAGTTTTGTTGGCATTTGCAGCAAATGTTTGTTGTGATAGTTTAGAGAAGTTCAGGGTGAAATCACTAAAGAGTTGTGGCATGTTTGCATGCCGTATTTCAGTACAAAACCCTTCATCTTCATCACTAGCCACCTGCAATCGAGTTTAAACAGGTGTGAAATGTGTTCAAATTGTGCTGTGCTGTATTTCAATTAAGTGATTATTTTTCTTTTCAGTTTAAAAATGTCTCATTCCACCTTATTCACAAAACGCAGTGTCATTTCCCTGGTGGAGTTTGAAATTATGAGTTATGAGATTTTAATAAACAATTTTACATGAAATGGTTTTATGTTCCATTTTTAATTCAGCCAAAAAAAAAAAAAAGTTTGCTTTTAATTTATTACTAAAAGCTTACTTTAAGTACTTCTATACCCCAGCAGAAACTACTAGCTTAACTACTAAAGTCAGCAATACAACAAGAACAATTGCACATATTCCAAGCATAGATGTACAGCCTACAACATAAAATTATAGGCTATATAAAGACAGTAACAGTAGTATTCAGGTGCCGAAATGTAATCATTAAGTGTAAAATAACACAATAATTCTTACAGCATAAGTTAAATACAGATTGATCTTTGTTAAAGCTGTGGTGTTGTTTGATTAGCAGACAAGACAGAAGCAGGTATTTCTAGGCTGCTGTCTCTTTAAGACTAAATGCACGGACCTAATACTGACACGTATTCGTTTTTTTCTTAGTCAGCTGTATACGTTAACTTAAGACATAGACATAACCTACTGTGTTTACAAGAATACTTGCTAAACGGGTATTTTCACATACCTTTGTGTGTATGTAACCATCCGTTGAGGCGTTGAATCGCGCCGCTCTCTCTCTCTGCGCGCTTCGGGTGAGCGCAGAACACGGCGCGCGACTCCCGATTCGATTTCTCCTTCATCTGAATGGTCTGAAATTGCTTGAATGTGTAAATTGGTAAACACGGGCAAATGATAACTTTCAGTCTATACTGGTTGAATTTAACAGTTAATCCGCGAATCACATGCGTGCCGAACCGTGGGGACTGGTCCGTACGGACCATGGATCATCTACGATCCGTTGCACCCCTACTTCCAGTGCCCTCCACTAATATTGGCATCCTTGGTAAACATGAGCAAAGGCGTCTGTGAAAATAAATCTGCATTGTTTATCCTTTTTGTCTTTCATTCAAAAAATTCACAAAATTCCAACCTATCATTGAAGTAAAACCATTGAACGTGGGGGGAAATCTAATTGTGAAATAAATGCTTTCTCTAGTTAATGTTGCCCTTACCAAATAGTAGTATACTTCAAGTTTATTTTATTAAGTATACTTAAGTAAAGTTCAAGTATATTTTTAAGTATACTTTATGTAGTAAGTATACAGATATCAGTGTACTTGTAGTATACTTGTAAGTGTACTATTTCAATACTCCTTGGGACTAAATTGGCCTACTTTCTAGTATGTAAAAGTATACTTTTAATTATATGTATAACAGTAGTAAACTTTGAGTACACAATGTTTTTAGCTTGTTCTGCAACTATAATAAAAGTGAACTTAAAGGTATACTAATAGTTTAGTAATTAAATACTTGTAGTAGCTTTTTTAGTACACTTTGAAGTATAGTATCAGTAAATTACTAGTTTAATAGTTTTATACTGAAAGTATACACATAAGTTGTTGTTGTTTTTTTTTTTGTTTGTTTGTTTAAGTGAACTTTACATCATACTTTAAGTATAATGCTATGTCCCTATTTAGGTATTAATTTGTATATATGTTGTTAAATGAATATCTGAACATACAAAACATCAAAAGAAAGAACAGATTATCTGCTTGTAAACAAAAACATTTTATTCTAGTTTATTGCATTCTTTTTTTAAACACTTGAATGTGGGTAAGTTTCATAAATAAAATATAAAGAAATAAACAACATTTTGAACAAAAAGCTGAAAAAAGACTATGAATTGGATTCAGAGTGATAATCAAAATGTGGATGGAGTCGATCAGCAGCCCAAAGCTTGACAATCATTATTCCTTCTTCATTGGTAACATTTTATTCCATAACGTTACACAGTTTTGATGCTGTTTTATGTCTGATGATAGTGTTAGATTACACGTGGAAGCATCTGTTGTTTCAGTTTCTTCTTCACTTGTGTTTTTTTTTTTTTTGGAAATTCTGTAAAGAAGATGTGTACTAGCGCCCCCTACCATATAACAATGAATTCACTGATTCTAGGAGTACATATATTTAGACTTGTTCTAAGTATAAGTCAAGTATACTTAAATGTCATTTTAAGTCCATTTCTGAGAAGTACATAAAAAGTTGATTAAACATATACTTTGCTATTTTTTGTTTAAAAGAAGTATACTAATAGCACACTTGAATAAACTACTTTTTCATAAGGGTGGCCACAATTATTGGCACCCAATTATTACAATGTCCTTTTCCCAGGGTAACAGCTCTGAGTTTTCTCCGATAACGCCTGAAGAGTTTGGAGAGCACCTGATAAGAGATCAGAGACCATTTTCTTCATACAGAATCTCTCCAGATCCTTCAGATTCTCAGCTTCATGTAAGTACTTCTTCTCTTTAGTTCACCCCACTCATCTTCTGTAGGGTTCAGGTCAGAGGACAGGGACAGCCATGGTAAAAGATTCAATTTGTGCTCAGTGACCCATTTTTGTGTTTATTTTGATGGGTTTTTTTTTGCTTGTTTTTTTTTGGATTGTTGTTCTGGTGGAAGATCCAAACACTGCCCATTATAAGATTTCTAACAGAAGCAGTCAGGTTTTGATTTATTTATTTTTTTTATCTGTTGATATTTGATAGAATACATGATGCCATGCATTTGAACAAGATGTTCAGGGACTCTGGCAGAAAAACAGGCCACAACATTAAAGATCCAGCAGTATATTTAACCGTGGACATGGGCTACTTTTTTAACCCTGTCTGTACTAAACTCATCTGGTGGGTTTGCTGCCAAAAAGCTTTTTTTCTGACCATAGAAGCCAGTGCCATCTGAAGTTCCAGTCATGTCTGATAACTGAATTCACTGGAGTTTGTTTTTGGATGAATGAGGAGAATTTTCCTTGAAACCCTTGCGAACAACATGTGGTGATGTAGGGGATGTTTGATTTTTTTTTTTTTTTTAGGTTTCTGACCCCAAGGCTCAACTAATCTCTACAATTCTCCAGCTGTGGTCCTTGGAGAGTCTTTGGGCACTCAAACTCTCCTCCTCACCGTGCATTAGGACGATATAGACACACATCCTCTTCCAGGCAGATTTTTAACATCTTTAGTTGATATGAACCTCTTAATTATTGCCCTGATGGTGTAAATTGGGATTTTTCTTAAAGCCACTTTCCTATTTTGTGTTGCTCAACAATCTTGTTTTGCACATCAGAACTATATTCTTTGGTTTTACTCCTTGTGATGGATGATTAGGGGAATTTGGTCTTTGTGTTCCTCATATTTATAATCCTGTGGAACAGAAGTCATGGCTGTAACATTTCATGCTGCTAGTCACCCTGGGGTGCTAAAAAATGTAAATATGAATGGGAATATACTTCAGATATATTTTACTCATAAGAATTTCTAGGGGTGCCAATAATTGTGGCCAACATTCATTGGAGAAAAACATTAATTTCATCATGAGATTTTCTCCCCACTTTCTATTGTTTTACTTCAATGATAGGTCAGAATCATGTGATTTTTTTGAGTGAAAGATCAAAAGGATAAACAATGTAGATTTATTTTCACAGCTGCCTTTGCTCATATTTATCAAGGATGCCAATATTAGTGGAGGGTACTGTATATATATATATATATATATATATATATATATATATATATATATATATATATATATATATATATATATATATATATATATATATATATATATATACATACACACTGTAAAAAAACGGTAATTTTCTGGCAGCAGGGTGCCAGAAAATGTCTGTTAAAAAACAGAAAAATACTGTCAGGAAAAAAAAAAACAGTAAAAAAAAAACGGTAATTTCTTTTCCTATAATTACGGTTTATTACTGTTATTCTACACAAAAATATCCTTATAAAACCATTAAATCTTTTAATTTTAACAAATTAATTGTTAAAATACAGTCATACACCTCTAAAACACAGAAAATTGTCTTTAAAAAGTTAAGTACAGATAATAACATATACTGTAAAAACGGTAATTTTCTGGCAGCAGGGTGCCAGAAAATGTCTGTTAAAAACAGAAAAATACTGTCAGGAAAAAAAAAACAGTAAAAAAAAAAACCGGTAATTTCTTTTCCTATAATTACGGTTTATTACTGTTATTCTACACAAAAATATCCTTATAAAACCATGAAATCTTTTAATTTTAACAAATTAATTGTTAAAATACAGTCATACACCTCTAAAACACAGAAAATTGTCTTTAAAAAAAGTTAAGTACAGATAATAACATATACTGTAAAAAAACGGTAATTTCTTTTCCTATAATTATGGTTTATTACTGTTATTCTACACAAAAATATCCTTATAATACCATGAAATCTTTTCATTTTAACATACATTGTTAAAATATTCAAACACCTAAAACACAGAAAAATTATTTAAAGAATGATAAAAAAAAAAAGTTGAAAAGATCATAATCAGCAATTCTGATGAGCCATATAAAAAGTATTTAACTTGAGCTAGAGAGGTGACAGACATATCTAAAGGGATAGTTCCCCCCAAAATAAAGTTGTCATCATTTACTCAACTTTAAGTTCAACTTTAAGCAGTTTAAACTGCAAAAATAACTAAGATTTGCTTTAATAATAAAAAAAACAACACCAGTAATCTTAATTTTGTTTTATTTGTTATCTGCAAATACAAATATATATATTTTTTTATGAAACTGGTTCTCCCCACTGGTTAAAAATACTGGTCTTTACTGTGAGCTTTTTTTTAACCCTGTACTTTGAAATGTACACAATTTAAAACGTTTAAACACACGTTAAAACGCTGCAACTCACTCAAGATAACAGTCAGCCACAAAATACAAGCAGAATGAACCCTTTACACATTACAGAATAGTATATAAACTAAATGGAAATGTATGAAACAGAAAGAAGCTGGCATGTGAGATGTCTACTCTCGCCATTCAAAGTCTGCAAGGTTTGTAATCAAAGAAAGAACCTTAGGATTTATGGACTGCTGTTTTTTAGATTGCTGCTTCTCCACTTTGGTCCCCCTATCTGGATTTATCCGGAAAAGGCATCTGTGAAGACAGAAATACACTTGAATATAGTGCTACAAACATTTTTCATAATCAGCAATTCTGATGAGCCATATAAAAAGTATTTAACTTGAGCTAGAGAGGTGACAGACATATCTAAAGGTATAGTTCACCCCAAAATAAAGTTATCATTTACTCAACTTTAAGTTGTTACAAACCTGTACATTTATTTCTTCTGTTGAACACAAAAGATACTTTGAAGATTTGTTTGTAACCAAACTGTTGATGGACCCCATTGACTTCAATAGTATGGAAACATGTCAATGGGGTCCATCAACTGTTTGGTTACAAACATTCTTCAAAATATCTCTGTTCAAAAGAAGAAATTCATACAGGTTTAGAACAACATGAGTGCAAGTAAACGATGACAATTTTATTTTGGGGTGAACAAGTATCTCCCATTAAGCAACTGTGCCTACAATGGCTGTGATGCGTTCCAACAACCAGTGTTAAAATCTGCTGCCAGTGTCAACATCTCCATAGATCATAAAGGAAATGTTACACCATGTCCTAACCAGCCGTGACGGCGACACACAATGATGCTATTTTAGAAACTGCTTTTATTTTTCGGCAAAATCGCGGCTGGAACTACAACACAAAGTATGCCAATGATAATCTCAGGTACTGTTTATGTGCTTTATTTAATGTTAAAAGCGTGTAATGTGACTTTGAATATCATTTATTGTTCCCAGCCTTGTAGCCGTACTACCTCAGGTCTTACAATTACACAAATAGAAACAAGAATGTTCAAACTTGATTCTATAGCAAAGATTGTTTTAATAACTCAGTATGTATTTTTAATAGTTTAAAATGGTGTAATGTGTAAAATAATACATTTTGTTTTATTATGTTTTTAACAAAATTAATCTCTGGGGCCGTGCACTTGCCGCGGGAGCCCGCCCACACGCTGTTCTGATTGGCTGTGGTTTTTGATTGATTTTGTTGCATCTTATAATCGTGTCTGGCGTGGACCGACAAATTGCTTGTCGCTGGAATCTTATCGCATCGCGTCTGGTTAGGACACAGTGATAGTCGCACCACAAGATTGATGGAAGGTGAGAATGTAATGTCCAACAGGGAAAAAATTGTGATCTATTAAATCGAAATAGACAGTTCATAATGTACCAATACCAGTTGTCTTCCCACAGATGCCAGAAATGCACAGCGTCTGCTCATTTTGCTCCTGTCATTGAATAAATGTTGTAATGATCTTGCCACCAAATAAAATGTATCTAGACTTTCTTCTGTTACCGGTTTCATGTCCATTAATTTCCTAAATGGATAATTGTTTATCTATCCATCTTTGGACCATATATACACACTTTTTGTTCTTCAGGAAATGCATTTTGTGGTTAAACTTTAAGTCTTACCTCTGCATGAACTCCAGAGTTGCTCCAAGTTCCAGTGGATAACTGATGTTGAGGCAGTAGTAGTATACGAACATCATTACAAGGGCATCAACACAATTTGTAACCCCATCTTTCACGATGGTCTGGTCCACAGCAATCATCAAGTTTTCAGCTGTGAGCGGAGAACTCCCTACAGTACATAGGAAAATAAGAAAAGTCAAAAAACATTAGGTTAAAAGAAAAGTCTAACATCACGACTGTCAAAAGACCACATTATTTGGCTTGCATATTAGCACAACAAGAAAACCTTACTATTCTACTACTATTCCAGAAGTTCCAGATAGCTATTGTTCCAATTCCTGGTATTGAATCAAAAAACTGAAACATTAAAAAATTAAAAAAATTAGTTTGCATAATATTTGTGCAAAATTACATTACATTACAATAAATTGTAACACAGCAACATTGATTTTCTTTATTTAATTGAGTCTCAGATTCAGTCACAAAAAAATCAGTAATTGAGGCATTTCTGAAACAGTCACTCAGTGTTAAGCCTTTACAAATTGAAATAAAGTGTGTTTGTTTCTTAAACCTTTACAATGTGACCATCGAGCACCACACTACGAGTATTTTCCTTATGTCATTTTAGCTGTATATCAATTACACTAAATTTCCTGACATTTTTTTTTTTTTGAGAATCGTGGATGCTTTTGCTAGAGACTGCTGTTAGTGTACCATTTGAAACCAAAGTCAACGTTGACTTATCACTTTAAGCCAAACAATTATCTTTTTCTAATAATTTTGACGATGTTTTGGGCCAGTTAATGCGCTTACGTGCGCAGCATATTTGAAAGCTGTTGCTAGCAGTGGTCAACTTTAGTTAGCTAACTTTTTTAGTTAGCCAGCCACGTGCCACACAGTCACGGCCACAAAAATACAAGCCAACACAAAGATAATGTTTTTAAAAATGCAACGTTAAATTGCGTTCAGGTAACGTTAACACAAAGCTAAAATGCATCTGCAACCTAGCTAATGTAACATCTGACATCTGTAACATTTGTTTTCGGTCGTCAATCTTAATGTATACTCTAGCTATGTCAGTATTGCGTTGAATTTTTGAATGTGTAAGTAAATATTTTCGACGTTACCTCTCACAACTGTTGCTTCCTCGAAAACAGCAGAATAGTTCACCAGCGCGCCGCCGTCTTCACTCTTCATCATGTCGCGCGCTTCTTTCTGCGTGCGCCACCAACGTAGCAGAGGTGTCAATTCTGATTGGCTTAGATAATTATTGCCGTGAAAATGATTTGCTGAACACAGAGGTTGGTGATTTGTCTTTTGCATTGGTTTTCGTAGCTTATTATTTAAATTGCAACGGTCTTTTTTTAAAACAGCTAAACTTACCATACCATACCAACTTTATTTGTTAAGCACTTTACAACAACTAAAGTGTTGTCCAAAGTGCTGTACAGAAAAATAAACATAAGTACAATTAATACGCACACAATAAAAGCATTCAAAGTAACAAATTAAAACAAGCAAATAAAGTTGACATCTGTGTGTCAAAAGCCAAAGAGAAAAGATGGGTTTTAAGACTGGTTTTAAAAACAAAAAAAAAGAAGAGGCCTGCTTAACACAAGTCGATAGATATACTTTTAACTAGGATATCTCTATTTCTAACAGATCTCTGATAATCTGTGACAAGCTAAGGGGTGTCAGAAATTAACACAGTTGTTACAGTATTTCATGTGTTAAAAGAGGCCATCACTTTATTTTTACAGTTATTTTCATTAAAATTATCATTGAAAATATGTTTAAAAACAGATATATACTGTATTCCATTTATACAAAGTTTCTCTGTTAAATTACGTTACACATGTCAATAAACATTTTTTTTTTTGTAATTTCATTAAAACACTGTAATATTTATTGGCAAAAACTGTAAAAAAATATTAATTTTTTACAGTGTATATATATATATATATATATATATATATGACCAATTTTGGGGTCTCTAGAACCAACTCTATAGCGCAGTTCAAAAACTCAACATATAAATGGTAATAACTCTTGAACCCCTTATTCTAGAAAAAATAAACTTAGTACACCTGATTACTCTCTTCATGCTGATCACATTCAATAGCATACATTAAGACTCCACCCATTACAGTAACGGCCATTTTGAAAAGTACAGTATATGGTCTTTTCGCTACTCCTCCTTCAAAATTGATCCAATTCTTCCCAAAATTGGCTCAGATGATCTTTGGACTGAGCTGCACAGAAATGACTAAACAGAATTTTTTAACTACTAGTGAAAAAAACCGTTATGATGTTGTGAACTTAACGAGGTTGACCCGAAATTGGTTCAGAGGCTGTATCTCTGCCAAACTTTGATCAATCAAAATTAAACTTGGTACACTTCGTCAACACCAGGATCTGAGGGTCCTAGCCAAATTTGGGAACAGCGCCACCTATGGATCTTGAGATACCAAAAATGCAAATTTTTGCTTATAACTTTTGAACAGTTAGTCAGAAAATTATGATCTCTGTGTCTATGAATTCCTTGGGTCATGCCAAATCGCAGGATATGATTTTACATATTTGCACAAAAATCAGTAGGGATCAACAACACCATGTCCTGGAGGTACCTCGGAAGTTTGAAGACAGCGCCACCTAGTGTGCCAGAGATATAACGATTTTTACTAAAATGCTTATAACATTTGAAAGAAATGTCCAAATTTAATTATTTTTGTGTCCTTTCATTCCCTGGGATATGCCAATTCTGAAGATGTCTCATTTGTCATTTTCCAACAGGGTGCCTGTCTGCCATATTGAAGTAAATGAAAAACAGTTTTATTGCTACTCTTCCTACAAATCTTGTTCGATTTTGTACAAAATCTGATCATATGATATTTGGACCGAGCCGCACAGACATGGCCGAACAGATTTGTGATATTCGATTCGTTTCTTATCCTGAGCAGCATTGTACAAATCTGTATTGCTCCTGAATTAAAAATAAATGGTTTTATCCATGCCGCTTTTGTTTTCATTTGAACTTCTGTTCGTTCTAAGTTCATTCTCGCCAATAATTTCGAAGCGGCTGTTTTTCAAGTTCGTTCAACTTGTGCCGTTTTGGATTTTTGTTCTTCCCGCTCTGCACTGCTACAGCCCCTTCAGGGGCTTGGCCCCAAATCGCTGCTTGCAGCTATATTTATTATTATTATTATTATTATTATGGAAAACAGGTAGTAACAGAAAAATGTTTTATAAAAATGTGCAAAAGTTTTTTTTTTAAATTGCCTTCATCACAAAATGTACAGCTACTTGATTTGCATAATTACTTTGATGGTAAAACAACCTAGACTGCGCATGCAAATAAACAACATTACAAGAAAGCAACATTATTCTTAGTGAATTTCCCCCTCAATTTATCCTAAATAGAAAATCAAACAGCATGACACAAGCGTATTTAAATTATATCAAATGGATTGCAAAGCTTATTGAATGTAAAATTGACAGAAAAAAAGAAAAAAAAAATCTCCATAATAAAAACCAATCATTTGTGTGAAATGAATCAAGTTCATCAGTGCGTTGAGAATTGTGAAGTGTAAAATGTGAACTTGGGTTCAGTCAGTCATGATGCTTTCACATGAGACTCAAATGTCACACGGCGACCCACTTATACCTGGCTCCTCTTTTATGTGCATTTTCCCCTTACTTTCACCCTTCTCCTGTAAAGCAGGGTAGAACAGGTCGAGCAAAAACCTGCTGTTTGAAGAGCGCTTTGGCACTGGCGCACGGACAACCCTGTCAGACAGAATTACGCGTCTAACAACAGATCCTTGGCTGGGGTGCAGTGGAGATGTTGGCTCATTCATTGTGTCTGTGATTAAGGTCAGTGCTGTCAGCTGAGAGCTTGTGTCATGAAGAGCTGCTACGCTTCCGCTGATCGGCCCTAGCTGGCACTGAAACATGAAACCTGAGCGACAGACGACAAATGTGAAGCAAAACCTCTTTAGCCCCATCGGTGAGGCTCAAGTTCATCATCAACAAACCACAAGCATGTTCCCTTTGGCATGCTAAGGCATGCTAGCAATGTGCTAAAACATGCTACAAATTCTGTTAAAACAATAATGTGTTAAAACAAGCTAGAAACATGCTAGCAATGTACAAAAACATGTTAATGTGCTAAGACAAGCTAGAAACATGCTAGGAATGTTAAAACATGAAAGTAGGTCACTAAAACATTGGTATGTGTTAAAACAAGCTAGAAACATGCCAGCAGCTCAGTAAACACGCTAATGTGCTAAAACAAGCTAGTAACATGCTATCAATGTGCTAAAACGATTGCAGCTCACTAAAATAAGCTAATGTGCTAAAACAGTCTAGAAACATGGTAACAATGTGCTAAAACATGATATCAACTCACTAAAACATGTTAATGTGTTAAACAAGCTAAAAGCATGTTAGCAATGTTAAAACATGATATTAGTTTGGTATGTGTTAAAACAAGCTAGAAACATGCTAACAACATGCTAAAACATGATAGCAGCACAGTAAAACATGTTAATGTGCTAAAACAAGCTAAAACATGCTGTCAATGTGCTAAAACATGGTAGTAGCCCATTACAACGTTAACGTACTAAAACAAGATAGAAACATGCTAGCATCGTGCATGATAGCAGCTCACTAAAACATAGTAATGTATAATAACAAGCTAGAAACATGCTAGCAATTGCCAAAACATGCTAGCAACATGCTAAGATATGGTAACATGCTAAAACATGCAATAAATTCCAAAACTTGACAGCAACATACTAAAACATGATAGCAGTTTCTTAAAACATGTCAACAATGTGCTAAAACAAACTAGAAACATGTTAGAAATATGTTGAAATATGCTAGAATGTGGTATGTCATACTAGAAACATATTAGCAATATGTTAAAAGATGGTAGAATGTGCTATGTCCTCCTAGAAACATGCTATAAATATGTTAACACATGCTAACAACTCGCAAAAACATGTTAGAAATTATCAAAACATGCTGACAACTTGTTAGAAGCATGCTAGCAGTTTTTTAAAACATGCTTATAATGTGCTAAACAATGTTAGTAATGTGCGAAATGATGTTGGAAACGTTAGCTTAAATCATGTTTTAGCATGTTGCTAGCTTATTTTAACACATTATCATGTTTTAGTACATTGTTAGCATGTTTCTAGGCTGTTTTAGCATGTTAGCATTGGGAGGAGCAATTAGTCAGCAGAGCAGGCGGCAGTGAGTGAGTGTTTGCTTAATACTTTATTTCTATATATGTTGTTTAAAATGTTACTTGCTGCTAGGAAGGATTATTTCGATTTCTACCTATTTCTAATTTTGTTTTTTTCGTTGTAATTTATATTTTTGATTGCACTTATTTGTAATTATAATGATAGCCGTCGACTAGAAGAAGCTTTTGTTATTTGTATTGCACCCTTCCTGCACTTAAGTGCAAACTGTAGTTTCGATTTGAGCAATTGCCTTGCTATAGGCTTTTGGGTGTGCTAATTAAGAAGGCGGCCAGAGCTGTTTTCACTGTAGTGTTGTTAGGCTGTGTATTTATTTATTATCTGTGAGTAACCTGCATCCCATATGCACATCTTATACTGCACCTCTTGCTTTTTCTGTGGGTCTCTGGAATTGTCAGTCAGCTGTAAACAAAAAGCAGAAATGAAGTCTGCTTTGTTGACAGTCTACACTCAGCATCTTGGGCTTGACTGAGACCTGGATTCGTCCAGAAGACTCAGCAAACCCGGCTGCTCTGTCTAACAACTTATCTTTCTCTCACACCCCTTATCAGATTAGGCGGGGTGGGGGCACTGGTCTGCTCATTTCAAACTATTGGAAGTACTCAACCCACTCTCCCCTATGCAATTATAACTCATTTAAATCTCATGCGATTACTGTAACAGCTCCAATAAAATTTCTGGTTGTGGTAATTTACCGCCCTCCTGGGCAAATTCTAGGCACCTTCCTAGAGGAGCTAGACGGGCTGCTGTCCCCATTCCCGAAGGATGGCAGTCCACTTTTAGTCTTTGGCGACTTCAACATTCATCTGGACAAGGCTTATGCTGCAGACTTTCATTCACTCCTTGCTTCATTTGATCTCAAACTCACAAATCAGGCAACCCACTCGACTTAATTTACACACAATTGTAACATTTTGGTAAAAACCCTACATATCTCTGACCATTTCTTCATTACATTTAACCTACATCTTGCTACCTGCGTGCCACCAACCACTATACCGGTTACTTTTAGACAAAACCTACGCTCCCTTTCACCCTCCCATCTTTCCTCTGTAGTGTCCTCCTCTCTTCCCTCATCTACCCATTTCTCATCTCTGGATGTGAATGCAGCAACTGACACTTTATGCTCTACTTTAACTTCTTGTCTAGACGATATTTGTCCTCTCTCCTCCAGGCCAGCACGGGCTGCCCCTTCTAACCCCTGGTTATCCGATGTTCTTCGTGAGCATCGGTCCAAACTCAGGGCAGCAAAGAGAAAATGGCGCAAATCAAAAGATCCCTCAGACCTGAGTATGTATCAGTCTTTGCTTTCATCTTTCTCTGCTGAAGGCCATACTGCCAAATCTTCATATTTCCACAACAAGATTAACAGCGCTCCAGACACACGTAAACTCTTCAAAACATTCAATTCTCTCCTCTGTTCCCCTCCACCACTTCTATAACAGCTGATGATTTCACAACCTGATCTCACAGAATTCCGTGTAATGACCACGGACTCTTAACTCCGAATCTGTGGTGGCATCATGTAATCGCCGAAAATTATGTGATGGGCTCACAGAAGTGATACCAATGTAAGTCAGTGACAGGCATCAGCCGTGCTCCATGCACAGATCCACTGGTTCAACACCAGCGCTGCATCGGACTACTTAAAAAGAGTGACTCTGATGCAGTTATATTTGTATATAAATTTATACTTTCACTGGAGCACCTAACCAGGGCTCGCAAAATTTCAAAATCCCTGGTAGCCCTTCGGGCAGGTACTCTTCAGATTTTGGTAGCCCGAAAATTAATTTAACTAGCCCGAATTAAAAAATTGCTATTTTATTTTATTTTATTTTATTTTTTTAATATAGAAAATCAGATAGGAGTTTAAATGTCAATCAAAAATATTTTATAAATAAGGCAATTTATGACCCATTTTAAGAGCTGCACAAGTAAAATGAACACAGTATGAGTGGGGTTGGACAATGTCTATGGTAACATACAGTTTTGAGCCATAAAATGACATGATTTACAGTTCAGATACAGGTTTTCACAAAAACAAAAATCTTATACAACAGCGTTTCAGGCTATAGACCGTTTTTATGAAAAGGGATCAATCAAGCATATAAATTATTATGTTAATTTAAAACGTATAAATATTACTGTCTTAATTGTTTAGATTTTTAGAAGGCACATCAACTTCTTTCTCATTTACAACTCTATGTGTTTGCTGCATAAAAACATGAGTTGATATTTGCATTGATCTGACCATAAACAGTAAGAAAGGCTATTTGTAAATGCAAATTCACTCTCTGCCACGAGGTGGCGCTTTAGGAGCGCTGAAATATTGCGTTTCCCCGGAAACGCTGTACACAAAGCAGCTCCGCGCTCATGAACGCTGCTTTATCAGGAATTATAGGTAAAATGAAATTAAAATGCCAACGACACATTTCTGAGGACAGTCGGTTACCTTCAGATACATTCGCATAAAGACATACGCGCCGCATTTTGACTTGAAACGTGCAGCGCTCATATTTATTCAATGACATTGTTGCCTTTTGAAGTTTAATCCTGCCGTATCGCGACTCTTGTCTTTCCGTCCCCAACTGTAAGACCTCTTGAAATTATAATTAAGACATTTATTTTACCATTTAACGTATTTAAAACTTTTTATGGCCTTAATTTTGATACAACTCACTTTAAGAGTTTTTAAGGACCCGCGGGAGATCTGTATTTAAGGAGCCCGTCGGGCAGGCAGTGATATATTTTGGTAGCCTGACTGGAAAACACAATAGCCCCGGGACGTCGGGCTAGCGATTTTGCGAGCCCTGCTAACCCACCCCTACCCTAAACCTACCCACTTCTGAACCATATAAAACACACACAGGCAAATATAAGTGCAGTCACGGGTATTTATTGCAAAAACTGTCCATAAACAAGCAGTATAAAAGCATTACAAACAAGTCGTGTTGCATTCCAAGTCTTCTGAAGACATACAAAGTCTTTATGCAAAGAAGAGAGTAAAACATAAGGTTTTAATCGCTGAAAATGATCCCGCTCCGTTAACGCGCTCACATCTCATTCAAAAAGATACTCCCGGGCCGTAGCATGACGCAATGGGTCACGAGACACACAAGAGCCAATGGTATTTCACAACTCAAGCTGACATAAAGCATCTTCTGGTGGCATTTTTTGAATTTACGCACAGAGACTGCAGCACATAGCAGACGGAGACGGCGATCGCGTCTATTCCTCTCACAAATCAAGCGTTTTGCCTCGGAAGACTTGGAATATTAATACTGTTTGAATAAATTATGACGGTAGTTGTGTCTGTCTTTTTATATCTTGTGTTTTATTTACAAATGGAAGGTTTAGGGGCAGGGGTTTGGTTACGTGCTCATAAATGTGTAAATAATGTAATATAAATAAAACTGTTTTGACTGTTCACATTGAAAAATCACACCCCAACATATATGCAATAATGGCAGTGTTATTACCCAATATATAATTTGCAACCTGGTCTCACAGAATTCCGTGTAATGGATCCGTGCATGGTTCACGGCTGATGCTTGTCACTGACTTACATTGGTATCACTTCTGTGAGCCCATCACGGGATTTTCGGCGATTCCGTGATGCCACCACAGATTCGGGGGTTAAGGGTCAGTGGTCATTACACGGAATTCTGTGAGATCTCACCACATTCTTCACAGAGCAAACTAGAACTTTGTCTTCTCTTTATTTATTCCTTCCCTTTCTAGTGTGTACTTATTTGAACAATGCTTGAAACTTGATATTATGAGCACTTCCTGTATCTGCCTCTTTAAGCTGAATCGTTGATGTATTCCCCAATTGTAAGTCGCTTTGGATAAAAGCATCTGCAAAATTAATAAATGTAAATGTAAAAATGCTACTTGAAAAAGTGTCTGCAAACATACTAAAACATGTTAGCAATGTGTTAAATCATGCTAGCAACATAAATCATTGTAGTAGCATGCAAAATGGTCAAGTATGATTTCAATAAATCATGCTAGAAACATCTTAGCAACAAGATAACTCACCATAGCAATGTGCTAAAACGTACTGGAAACAACATTGTGCTAAAACATGTTAGTGACACTTTATTGCCTTTCTCTGAGCAAAAACTTCAAACGTTTCAAAGTTATTTTAAACTTTCAGACCTGACTTTGTCAAGCCAACATCAAAGTTTATCATCAAACTTTATTCTAAATCTAGTTGTAATTATTCACGTAGAAAAATAGAAGAATAACATGTGGGTATTGTTGTTATTATTAAATGAGCTCTTTTCAAACCCTACATGCAACTGCTTTCTATGGCATGAACCCTCATAAAAGAGTGAGATTTGAAACGCTCTACACGATGCCGCTTGTGATGCACTGAAATGCAGTATATGACAGTAACTCATGAAGAATTTAATTATTGCAGATTTGTTTTGAATATAAAGCTTGTATGTCTTATGCATTTTGATGAAGTCTGATAAATATAGGATCTGATTGTTATTTTATAACTGCATTTATCATGATATTGATTTCTGTGCTTTTATTTAGGAGTGCTGTGTTATGAAGAAAAAAGAAGAGTGAAATGAGCAAAGCACAGCTGCAGAAATCTGCCGGTCTGCTGTCTTAATGGGCTACAATACACATATATTTTGACACAGAATTATTATTATTATTAATATTATTATTAAAAGTAGTAATAATAATAAAAATAATAACAATTTATTAAATGAAGTCATCCTGAAGCCCCCTGGTTGAGAAGCAGTATGCAGGGCATCCTTTTTTTTTTTAAAGTGTGCTATTAAATCACACTGAACTCAAATGGCAAGCGGCTCATGTGATTATACATTTATACACTATCCCAAAACAACAGTGTACTATTGTTTCCAGCTAATCCCATATTTATCTTTTGCAAAGACATCCTGAGATGGCCTGTATTGTGGCATGTAAATAAACCTCTGAGTTGCACAATTTCCTTCTTGTAAACGACCGTGTTTCCAGCCCTGGCAGCAGCGTCCGCATGCGCCTTCTAGATTGAATAAAGGATTCAGAGCAGATTTAGAGATATGCTGTGTTAAGATAATAGGTTTTCAAAGCATTCAATGTTGGATTTAGTGTAATCCTTCCCTCTTGATTTTTTGAGTGGGTCTCTGTATGTTTGTGTGTGCGTTTGCATTTTTCACGTATACGGTCAACTGATGCCCACCGAACGGATGTGCAAAAGGCCATTTGTAGATGCATATCATATATCAACACTTGACAGATGTGCACTAGTTTGATATTATTTACTGTATTGTTATCTAGTCATACTCTAACCAGGTAGATTAACTCTTCATGCAAAACTGCACTGTTGCTTTATTATCAGCACTAGCACTCATGAAACCCTGTTAACCTGTTTCTTTATTTAACTTCAGATCAGGCCGGTGTTTTATAGCACTGTAAAGTTTAGCAGTGAATTCTGGGACATTGCTGACAACGTAACAGCTTGACAGGTGTGATAAGACCTGTCTGTGATTCAGCTTGGCAAAGTTTGCTTCCCGAGTTTGTTCTGTGACAAAGAAACACAGAGAGAGAGAGACAGTTTCTCTGCTAAGAAAAAACACACAAAGCAAATCCTCCACTGAGGTCTTCTGCCAAACCATTGTAAAGGTGCTTTGTTGTTCTCAAATCCAATCTCCAGAGACAAATCGGTCATGATTTGCGTGAATGGTAAAAAAAGAACCAACACCATGTCTTGCTATTTTATATTTGATGTTTGGCTGCTCTTATGATTGATCCTGTAGGAACGAGCGTAACCGAACACTCTTACAATTTAGCCAAGCTCTTCACAGGCAGCCTCACTCACTTCATCACAATACACTACCATTGTATTCAAAATGAATACTTTAATTCATCAAGGATGCATTAAATTGATCCAAAGTGACAGTAAAGGCATTTATAATGTTACAAATTATTTCTATTTCCAATAAATGCTGTTCTTTTGAACTTTATATTCATCTGTGAATCCTGAAAAATAAAATGAATCATGCTTTCCACAAAAAATAACTGTTTTCAACATTGATAATAATCAGAAATGTTTGTTGAGCAGTAAATCAGCATATTATAATGATTTCTGAAGATCATGTGACACTGAAGACTGCAGTAATGATGCTGAAAATACAGCTGTGCATCACAGAAATAAATTACAGTTTAACAGATATTCACACAGAAAACAGCTGTTTAAATTGTAATAAATATTTCACAATTTGCTGTTAATAAATGCAGCTCTGGTGCTCAGAAGAGAATTCATAAATAATAATATGATAAATGAAGTCATGCTGTAAAAAAAAAAAAAAACTTTTCGAAGCTGTAAGAATGATTAGAGTACATTTTATGAGAAAGTACCATGTTAGTTTTTCTACTTCAAAATGTTGTGTTTAATCAAATGTGTTAAATGCTACCTGCCTTTCTTTGTAATTGTGGAATTTCCTACCAATTGTTTTTGCACCATATGTTTATTTATTTATTTTATATTTCTGATTTGGTGTTAATGTAGACGTACTTGAGTTGTACTGACGGACTGTTGGGTTTATAAGACAAAGAAAAGCTGGACTATAGCTCCCGACAAAGGCTCTGATGGCTGTATTGTTAGGAGGCTCATGGGATTTTAAGGAAGCACAACGCTTGAGTCTTAATGTATGAAACGACGTGTTGAAAAAGCAGCGATCACTTCATAATTAGAAATGCTGAGCACACCTCAGGCTTTGAAATCATCGCTCCAGCAATGTCACCTTGGGGCCACATCTGCCAAACCATATGCTCCAGCCGCTCGTTTTTTTTTTTTTTGCTGAGACCATCCAGGGAGGGCTGGTACATTTCTTCTTTTGCTTTTTTCCCTCCATTTCTTTTCTGTCTTTACAGTCTCTCAGATAAAGTGACGGCACCCAGAGGATCGTTCACCTGAAGCTTCCCTCCCATCGCTGCAGGGAACGTTAGCTTTGAAATATGAGCGCAATTATTTTCTCAAATCCCAGACTCCTGTGGAAACAACTACATCAGGAGAAAACATACACCACGCCAGATAAACATAAAGAATGTAACCTCTGATTTAATTTATCGTAGATCCTTTGTAGTAGATACAAGAGTCAACAACAAAGACTTCCACTGATTCTTTCTACATAAAAGTGTATGTTTGTGATTTCCGGGGTACTTGCAGCTGCTGATGTACAGGGGCCCCGCATGGCATAATGTGCCAATTATATCATGTTGAAATTAGCATAGAAGCAACGTTTGTACTTTGAGTTTTTCTTGCTGTAAATAAAAGTACCCAAAATACAGAATCAATATTAGTATTGTTAAAATTAAAACTATTATTTTTGTAAAAGTTTGGGAAAAAATAAAATAAAAATATGTATATTTGATTTAGATTATATTTATTAAAATAAAATAAATAAAATTAGTATTGTTAGCTAAAACTGTTGAAAATAAAATAAAATAAAAAGAAATATAAAAAAAACATACAAACTTAAAGAAAATAGTGTTAACTAAAAATAAAACTATTATATATACTTTTATTTGAGATAAAGTATAAAATAAAATGAAAATTTAAAACTAAAACAAAAATTAGTATTGTTACTGAAACTAATACTTATATATATATAAAACTATACCTGAAATAAAAACAAATTGAATCTAAACAGTAAAAAGCTAATAAATATAACAAAAGCACACATCAAAATGGCTTAAACTAAAATTAAAATGCATTAAAAATGATTAAAAATCAAAATATTACTAAATAATATAATATATTATAATAACATTAAAATAATAGCAATTGCAGATAAAGTGGATCACATGCTCAAACGATGATACGTACAGGGAACAGATTTACGGTTTAACACTGGTTAAAATAGAGATGGCAGATCCATCCTCCATTCATTGATGCATTAAGGCCTGTAAAAAACTTTGCCTGTGATTTAGTTCATGGCATGTTTGAAGCTTATTAAACGGGTTAGTGGAGTGGACAGGCAATGGCCTCTCAAATCCCACCAAATGATTAACGTTATTATCGGTGTCTCGCAGCAGAATTAAAATGTTCACCAATGTTTACCTTTCATTATAACACATGACCCGCTCTTTCCTCCACTACATGGCCAGATGAGCTGAACAAACAGAGCAGCGACGGCTGCTCTACACATAGTGAACTCAGGAATCTGTGTGTTACCTTCCCCAGATGAACATCAAGGCAAACACAGAGGTGTGTGTGTGTGTGTGTGTGTGTGTGTGTGTGTGTGTGTGTTCACTGCTGCTCCTACACATCTCTTACTGCTTCATTTTATTTGCCAAGATCCTCTGGAGAATCATCACAACTCTAAACAGTCTGTCTGCGTTGCCCAGAGGAACGCTTCACAGGTTAAGAACCAAAGCCCTGTTTCTTTAAGTATTAGCTTAGAAGTTTCTCCTAATATTCCACATGAGAAATACAAGCACCTGAAGAGTTCTGAAATTAATATTGATGAGAAATGTTTGAGATTTGGCTTGTGGATGCAGGCTTTGGTATCTTGGAGAATCTAAATGCTGTTTTAAGGACTAGTTCAATCAATCAATTAAAATAAATACAAAATATACTGTCATCATTTACATCATTTTTAGCTGAACTGTATCTTTAAAACACTGGCTAAATTATCATGCCCATCAAAGGTCTGATTATTATCAATAATTACGGTAAGGAATTACTCAAATGTTTAAAATCCTAAATTACTGAATGGCATTATTGTACTTGTACTTGAATTATGTGTTTTGCACTGTGTATACTTCCTCTTCTCTATTTAGGTTTTATTATACAGTAGTTTTCGAAAATTGAATATATTATATGATATTATATGAATATATTATATTATATGAATAAGAAGCCTACAATGCTCCATTCTCCCACTACTTATATTACAAAATGGTGTAAAATAGTATAGCAATATGCAAACAAATGTTGTTTTAGCTCCATTTTTATCTATGGACTTGTAACCCAACTTACTACACAATGTTCAATTCAAATGCAAGAGGCTGCTGTTTTTACAGTATTTGCCATTTTGTCAAATGCAAAATGCTCACCTGTTGTAGGTCAGCTGGCATTCTTCTTTTTATCAGAAACATAATTTCAAGCATCAATAAAACCAATGATGTCCATGGTATGTACATCTGCAAGCCTTTTCATGAGCATAACACGTCATCTGCAGCAGTAGCACTTGAAAAATGGGATTTAAGCATGACTGTAAACTGCAATACTCCACATATTTTACTGCAGTTATAATTACTCCAATTATGAGCATAATCACATTAACATAATCACAGCATTCTGTTTACATGAGCGCCGATCGCAGTATTGTTTTAATTGCATTATAAGCGTGCATTCAAGCATAGCCGTTGTTGAGATGTCTTATGAAACTCTGAGACTTCTGTTCTGTATCAAAATAATAATAATCCTTTTGTTGAGCACACATCTGTGATTCAGTCATATTGAGAAATCTTTTCACGGGAAGGAATATTGACCTCTTTCTGAAGGTCTATATGTAGAAAGGAAATTTAATAAATTGTCAAATGAGAGACTCAACATCCTGCTCAAAGGACTGAAAAAGCGATGGCATTCTAGCCTGTAAATGTCATTGATGAGTCATATGAACCTAAGGCTTTAAAGGAGAGCCTCAGTTTTCAGCCTTTAACTTCTTACAAAAGTGAGGCTCTTTCATAATTACAAAGGGACGTGTAGCACAGACTGTGGAGGAGGACGTCAATACCGAGACCACATATCCATTTGTTTATTTGCAGTCTCTTCCTTGCTTGGATCAGATCGATGCTTTTTATGGAGAACCTTCTCACGTATCATGATAAAAATATATTGGGATTCTGTTCGATTTCATAATTGTTTTAGTTGTCGGTGTATAATCAAACAGTTGTGTACTATGGAAAAAAAAGGTGTATTACTTGTAGTTTAAAAAAAAAAAACAGTTTTTTTTGTGTTTATTGCACTGTATATAGGAAAGCATTATGTATTGCATATATTATATTCAGTGGCAGTAAAAATAGTTGGACATTTAAGTTATACTTAACTTTGTTGTTTAAATGATTTATTTATTAGTGCTGTCAAGCGATTAATCACATCCAAAATAAAAGTTTTGCTTACAAAATATATGTGTATATACTGTGTATATATATATAAATAAACACACTTACAGTGTATATTCTGAAAATATTCACATGTATATATTTATAATAATATCATTTATATTATATATAACTATTTTAAATGTATAAACATAACATGTTTTTCTTAAATATATACATGCATGTCTGTGTATTTATATACACATAATGATTATACACAGCACACACACATATATAGTATGTAAATAAAAACTTTTATTTTTGATGTGATTAATCTCAATTAATCATTTGACAGCACTATTATTTATTTATTTTAAAAAGAACATTAAAAATGAACACACACACACAATTATTAGCTGTCAAAGATTAGCAGAACATATGAATAGTTAATGTGATGAACTGCATCAGTAGTTGTTTCAGACTTTGGTCTGATACTGTATATCAATCACAACAACTCTCGGTATAGTTTTAGCATGTTAATCGATATGATAATGTTAATGTATTTATCTGCTACGCTGCTGCTGTTATTGACTTTCTAGTGTCAATTAGGCATGGGCCGGTATGAGATTCTGATGGTATGATAACCTTAGATAACAATATCACGGTATTACAGTATTGCGATTACAGCTCTAAAATATGTTATTTTTAAATGTCTGGGTAAAAAAACAACAACGTTTTTTCCACACACGGTCTCTCTAGTCCATATAATACTCAAACAGTGGCAAAGACACCTGAGAGCCAGCAGTTTGTTTGTTTTTTTTAAATGACGTGATTTTGAACAGATGTAAACAATGGCAGGAGGCTTAAAATTATAGATTATAGACCAGCTAAATTTATTGTACTAATCGCAGAAACGTAGTACTTTAGTCTGCTATTCCCCGCTCTGTGAGGTAATGTGAGGGAGGAAACTAGCTGACGTTAGCTAGTTAATTAGGTATGTTATCTGCCTCGGTAGCAAGCCAAATAGTATTTATTTCAACACTGAAACAACCGGTGAATGGGTCTCTGTCTTGATTGAGGGTGAAAGAGGGAGAAATGAAGACGACACAGATATATCGTTTGTGTACGACCTGGAAGTATTTATTTAGCGATCGGCGCCAAAACGTCATCTGTATGGAACATCATTGTGTACGGAACATGATTGGTCTACGTTACCCGAGAAATTCCCATACGGCAGACTTGGCCTTTTTCGACGGGGGAAAAAGGGATTCACCTCATGCGGCCATCATCCTACACACAGGTGCTACCGCTGTCCGGAGGAGGAGGGGTCGCGTGACTCGTTACGCTCTTCACTGCTCACAACTGAGGGAGTCCTGCACTTTTCCTCTTTGACGACACGTAAAAAAACTGTGCATACCGCAGGAACGGTATAACGGAAAATTTTTGTGGTTTTGAAACCGTGAATTTTCCAAACCGCGGTATACCTTGAAACCGGTTATCGTCCCATGCCTAGTGTCAATAGATACACAGACACACTGCGGTAAGCTTGTAAGATCTGCTGCTGCTGCATGAATAGAGATACATGAATCCCACAGGAGATCTAGACATGTGGTTCTGGGGGAGGTGGAGGGTGTCTGAGGAAATAATAACGCACTGCAGGTTACAGCGAAAACTGAACCAGACTATTTAAATGTTGAGAAAGCAAGCTCATTGGTTGCAAATGCAACAGAGACCAATCAGCAGAGGCCAGCAATGCCATGTAGTAATCATGTGATTTCTAGCAGACTACATGTAAAAGAAGTAAAGAAAATCAGTCTGCGCTATAGAATTTCATGACTGAGTTAAATAATTAAACATGTCTTTCATGTTATTCTACACAATAAGTCTCCTGATGACCTTGCTTGAACCACTAAAACATGCTTTCATCTTTCTTCTGATGTAGGTCATCCGCTCACATTTTTTAAATTATCTTAGCGAGTAAAAAAGCCCATTGAGAGCAAATAGCTTCCTTAAATGAAATAAAGGTACTGTATATGGGCTTTACATTTAAAGTAATAAATACAATTAAAATAAAATAATAAAATTAAAAGATTTTTTTTCATAATTTACTCCAATTCATTCCAACTTTTTCTTTCTTTCTTTGTAAAAATAAGACTTTACACAGAATGTCCAAGCTGCTGTTTTGCGATTTCAGAGCTTCCCAGAAGGCAAGATTTTAAATTACTTTAAATGTATTAATTTAAAGAACTTAAATTTGCTCTTGTTTCTTTATCATATTAGCCAAGAAGATATATTGAGCACAATTTACATAGACCACTTTTATGAGCCTTTTTGTCTTTTATAGAGCTTGCATTTTAAGTGTCTGACATTGTGTTTTGCAGAAGAAAAACTAATATACATTTGGATTAACATGGGGGTAAATTATCACATCATTTGTATTTTTACTGAACAATTAATTTCAAGTAAAACATCATGGCTACACGATACATTATAATACACAGGTGCAAGTGCAATATGAGGCCAAACGGGAAATCAGCGGCTGTTGTCATCAAAACCAAGCGAGATCTGGCTCTTTCTCAAATCCTGAGCCTTAGTGACAGTCTACCATTTTGTCCTAGTCTGACCTACAAAACCGAGATCTACCAAGCCATGCTATTTTTAGCTTGGCACATTTACACAATCTGGTACGAGCTCAGCTGCCATCTGAGTCGCCATCCGAATGGGCCAGCGTCTGGGGTGACTTTGGTGTCGCCGCTCTCCTGTCGGGCTTTGCCTTGCCAAACACCTGTAGTCGTAACACAAGGGCACCTTTCAGAAAGACTCTCTGATGGACAGACTGCAGGAATAAGAGAAGTGACACTCAGCATCAATCGATTAATCATTCAACCGGCTTGGCCTCAGTCCATCTCACGACTGACGAGAATCGATCGCCAGACTTAAGAAGATGAATGTTTTCTCATTCCACTAATGATTTAAATATGGTACAAATTCAGAAATGAAATACAATGTAAAGGGTTTCAAAGATGTTCTTAAATGAATTTAAAAATGATTCACTACATGCCAAGAGAGAGAGATGTAAGTCAACATGAATGTTCATTTGCTGGACACAGAAGACAGCTTAGCTGCTCATCTTTTTGGGCCAGCAAGATCCTGTATTGATCGTGTGCCCATCCACAGGGAATTTCTGGCAATAGTCGCAGTGGGTGGGTCCACTGAATTGACCGCTTTCTTTGAGGATGCATCGGCTTCCTCTTCTTTTTAATCTTTTAATGCATGCAAAGCTCACAACCAAAACAGCTGCTGGTGTGCACGTGGAAACAGAGCGGATGAATCCAGCCAGCATGAGCATTTAAAAAATCTCAAACCTGATGTTTGACAAGAGAAAAAAAGTCACATTCATTCCAGACTGGATGCAAAACTGCTGTGTGTGATGGTGAAGAAAAAGAAAGCAAGTGATCGATGAAATGTCCTGATGCTTGCGGTGGCAGGTTAGGCTATAAAGCCAGAATTAGATTGAAGAAATAGCTTTTAGTGCTTGTCGATGTATCGTATGATGCCAAAGGAGTGAAGGGTCAAGGTTTGTAACTTCACTATCTGGCTGCAAAAAGCATCTTTCCTTGACAAACATTCAGAAATATGCATATATTTTGTGTGCATATATTATATATATTTTTTTTTATTATTATTCTGAATAAAGCTAAAGTATTGTATTGTATTGTAAAGGCTCTTAACCCTGTAAAGCCTTACATATTAAATGATACTCCAAAACATCTTTTTTTTTTAATTATTTATATAAAATATTATATATATATATATATATTTTTTTTGAAACCATTCATAGAGCCATTAGAAAAAAGAAAAAAAAAATCATGAGAATATGGAAGAAAAACATTTGAATTTTATTTAGAAAATTAACAAAAATGTGCAATTTAGTGCTTATCTTTATATGATGACATTCTGATACTTGTAATGAAAATCAATGAGATATTTCTAACAGTGCAGCAGATACTGACATAAAATTATCTAAATATAAGCTGTCACTCTATATCTCCAATAATATGTCTTAGTAAGATGAGACTGAAATGATCCAAACATATAATGCAATGCAATCCAATGCTGATTGAGAGATGAATAAATAAATGCTCCTCAGAAGATGTGAGATGTTTTGGAGGCTTGTGAAGATCATTCCTCCGCTGAGGAACAGTGAAAGTAAAGCTTCTGGAAACAAACACTCCTCAAAAGATCCTGATGATCAGATTTGAGACGCACTGATTTTCCTGAAAAAATGATTGATGGAGAATCAAGTAAAGCTGAGCTGCTTCAGTCCAGTAAGTGTTCATCTGGAGACATGACTGCAGTTATTTTGATGCTTACTTGATCAAAATCAGTCAAGATTTGACAGCAGAAAGACACGAGAAGCAGCAGCTGACGCTGAACGTCTGTACAATTACACTAAAAGAGCTTTTACTGGATATAAAACTCTATAGCTACAAATCAGACAACAGAAGACATGTAGATTGTGAGCAACAGGTTTTTAACAAAGTTTTGATTATGTTGATCATTTAGAGCCTTAAAATCTTATGTATGGGGTTAAACACCATGAAATTAACTTTTCTTTGTCAACTGCGTTTGACATTACAGTTGAAGATAGTTGCTTGTGATGGACTTGTGTTTGTGCATGTTTTTGTGCACTTTTACTTGATGTTTTGTTAAAAGTTTGGCTATATGTGAGACTTGGAACGAAGACATCTGAGATAGTAATGAGCAGTTCAGAGTTTATGGGCAGAGAAAGCAAAATGACCTCTATAAGTGACAATGTGTTGTCTCTCGATGTGCTTTCTTGCTTATTGTGATCTGTGCTTCTGAAACACAGAGGGTGAAGCGTATGTAACAATGACTTCACAATCTCTTTATTTTACTTCCTGTGCCTGTATGTGCATGCATATATGCAAAAAAGGGAAAGAAGGAAAGAAGGAAGGAAAAAAAGTTTAATGATTAATTTACTTCTGCTGAAACAATCTAAATGCAAATTGGACTTCTCTATCTGTATGTTCCAGGACGTAATGAGGTTTGAATTCAAATGACCTGCTTGCATTCCATCCACTTTGAGAGCCAAGTAAAAATTTAAGGAGGAAAGACTTCAGCATAAACAAACTGAAATTATGGCTGTAATAGAACTCCAAAAAACTATGGCTGAGTAGCACATCAGAGTTCAGATCTGATCATGCCTTTTGAAATTGGCTGTGGGTTATATGTAAGTTACATAAGCGTTTTTAAAAATACCACCATTCCACTGTTTCCACAACGAAGCAGCCTTTTAGGCCGAATGCATGTTAAAATCATGACCTTCTCCAACCTCGTACACCCACATGAGTGTATGGAGAGCTTTATCAGATATCATGCCTCATAATTCCATTTAAACCAGTTAGTGAGTTTCCACAGGGTCAAATCTTCTCTCTCACTCATAAGTTTGTTACAGCAATGATAAAATAAATCGCAAGACCAACCCACACCATTCGCTGTAAAGTGGGTGTTTCGTTGACCTCTAGATGGGTTGACAGGTTTGACTTCCCCAGGACCAGCGTAAAGTGGATATCTCACATCACCACATTTAAGGAGGGCCAAATTATCAAAAAGATAATATTGGAGGTAAATGTTGGACACACTGCTCAAATATGATTGCAGATGCTGAGGCATGACTGCAAGAAAGTGGAATTTCTTCATGTAGAGGTATTACATCATGATAAATCAAACTGTCCTTGAAAAGTAAATTAACAGAAAAATAGTTGTAGACAAAAAAAAAAAAAAAAATCATGCAAAGTTGGCGATTACAGAAGTCTTAAAGGTACATCAGGAAAAAGCAGCCATAAAAGCAGAATAAGTGAGAGGGTAAAATTGGTCATGTAAAAATGAATTGACTTTTAGTTTAAGAAACCTTGACTTACTAGTGGGGAATAAACAAATGATACTGTATGACGGCTGATTATTGATGTTTAAAATGGCATGTGAGGTGTTAAAACGAGCCCATTCCCTCTCAGTGTAGGTGTTTTTTTGTTTTTTTGTTTTTTATAGTAAATATAGCAATGATAGAATATCAAGACATCTGTATGTAATCATATAATCCCTAAGAAGCTTCACGTATCTTGTAAGTAGAATGATTTTCTAGCAGCCAGAGGTAAAACATGGCATTAGCATCACCAAGGTCATAGGTCTGTTTCATTGGAAACACAATGCATTCTAGCAAAACATATACATTGAATGCACTGTAAGGCACTTTGAGTAAAAGCGTCACCCAAATGCACTTATGTGAATCTAATTCAGGGAAATGGTGCACATACAAAGTTATCTCAGGTAAAATGTGATTTTAGCACACATACAATTTCTTATGTTTGTATAGAAACTGAACCACAAATTATTAATCCATTGATAGCATCTAAAAATGCAAGCAGTTTAATTATGAACAAGTTTACAGAAATCCGAGGTTCATATTAATTCTAATTAGAAATTATATGTTGATTTTATTGGATTTAATCAATGATATTTGTTAAATATGTTCAGTGGCATCACACCATATACATACCAAAAGTGTTATCAATATGATACGTTGTCAAAAATATAGACAGTGTATAATATTATATTTTATATATGTATAAATTTATGATATATTTTTTGTTTGTTTTAAAAGCTGTACGTGTGAAAACTGTGACGGATCAGTGGCCCTCCCCCTCATCATCATCACCACCCCGTCCCTTATTCGCCGCCCTTCACCAGGCTCCCGACTGGAGTGGGTGGATGAGAGGAGGGGCGTGGGATCAACGCGGGCTGGCGGCGTGTGATGAGGCACAGCTGGACTGAATGAAGCCTCATCACCGCCGCTGTTAAATGCCCAGCGCGCCTCTCCTCGGGAGACCGGTCTCTTCCCCCGTGCATGCACGCTGGTGTCCTCGTGGGTCCAGGAAGGGAGCGTAGAGGGACTTCCGCGCCACCGAAGACGTGAGCTGCCGAACCCGCGGTCCGGACGAAAGCCGCACCCGTATTACGGCCGTCGGACCAGGATGTCGGGCCGTACAAGTCCTGCCAAAGGCCGTGGACGACGTGTAAGAGCCGCCGCTATGATGAAGCCGCCGCCCTCGCGCCCCGGACCCGAGTGGGAGCGCGTGCGGCCGCCGGACTCCGCCCCTTCCCTGGACCCTTCCCCTCCTGGAACACTGCCCTCCTGCACGAGCCCCGCAGCACGACGAGGACACCAACCCCCCTGTTTATTTTGGACACTTCTTCCCCTGGACACGTTATTTTGTTAATAAAAGCCTCTCCGAGGCCTGACGCCACACCCACTGTGTCTGTCGTTGGCTCCTCCCGTCACAAAACATATACATTTTAGATGCTGTCAATATGCCCATATGTTTCAGCATTTGAAAATGTACATGTAAAAGTTCAATATGAATGCATATGAATTTCCTGGTAGACTCAACTAATGGGTAAAACATAAGGCATTCACAGCTCAGACCAGTCTTCTCGTTTTGTTTACCTGAGATTAAAGAGCCAATCTGAGGATATGTCACTGTTGATTAACACCGAGGCAGTCATGTGTGATTAAATATACATAGCAAACTTGTTTCTGAAATCTCAGTCTTTTCCAGTCACTCACAATCAATTCAGGTAATACCTACCAATAACAACCATTACAGCTATAACATCTCTCTCCAGCTGGAATACACTAGACAATTTCCAACAGCAGATAACAGCATATAGGTGTGCTGGCCCACTTAGATACATATCAGAGAGGAAAGGCCTCTGGTGATTCACCTCTCATTATCTGTCTGCTTGTGATTCTTCATCCCGCGGTCGATATTGGCCTTTTATGGCCATCATCTGGAAGTTTTAACACCAAATTGCAAACAACTGACAGCACATTGGAGTGCAACAGGTCACATCAACAACAGAGAGTATAAAGCAAGAGATGAGCAGATGTAGAAATGTCTCAAATGAACCAGCTAGGAGGTTCTTTAAATAGCAAAATATGATGCAGAGTGGCATTTTGATCCCTGGGCAGCATGTTTCGGCTCAGTTGCCATTACGTGCTGAAATACAGATAGGATGCAGGGTGAAATATTCACTAGAGCAGGATTTCTTGAGCTTTTTAAACCAAATAACTCAAAACTGTTCTAATCCATTCCCCTACACTCTCAATCAACTATGCAGTACTACATACTAAACAAGAGTCTTTGTATATTTGAATATTTTACAATAAACCTCTAATTATATAAGCAAAATCACACAGGCAAGATTTCGGTTGCAGCCGTGTTGCATTGATATTCTGTAAACTGCAGGATTGTGAGTGTGGCTTTTATGCAGCAGTATGCTTCAGAAAACAAGAAATTAATATTAATATTACCTTGTCTGTTTCTTATGAAAATAATTCCTGACAATAGCAGAATTGCATCTCTGGGTAACACTAATAAATGAATCAGTGATGTTCAATAAATTGGTTAAGTAAACGATTCAATGCCTCTGTCAATTTTTTTGCTTCTTATAGAACATTTTTGTATCATTTTTGTAGTTGTTAACTGTGCTGATTCATGTGGAAGCCCACTACTGCCACTGAATAAAAAATAGAAATTGCAATTTCCATAATTCTGACTTTTGTGTGATAGAGAATTGCGTGACATAAACTCATAACTGCAAGCTGTAAAGTCAGAATTATGGGATATAAACGTGCAATTGTGTTGTTATTCAGCCCAGTTCTGAGGAAAAATTAGTATTTTCTTACAATTGTAAGTTTATGTCTCACAATTCTGACTTTATAACTTGCAATTGTAAGATTATTTTTCACAATTCTTAGCAAAAAAAAAAAGTCTAAATTGTGAGTTTGTGTCACAAAATTGTGCAGAAAAAAATAAATCAAGCTTCCATAGATTCAGTTAAGGAACATGGCTCACAAAAACATCTTCAGATTTGTTAGCCCATTCTTCTGCACAAAATAAGTGTACTAAATTTGACAGATATTTATCTTCAGTGACACAATTAGTCATTGTCATGTGACCAAACAGTGTCAGTTTTGCAGCTTCACTGACATCCATCTCTCCTTGTGGCCTCGTGGGATAGTAAAGCGTCCATTGGTTGCACACTTCAGAATCTCACCGGAAGCAGTCATACATCCGGGTACTTTTTACCTGCTGTTTTATAAATACCTTGAATTCACACATAATACTCTTTCACAAACTGTTTTAGGGAAGTATTGAATATTATGCATATTTGGATGCAGTCAGTGACTGATTTCATTCCTGAATGAAGCCGTGTTTTGAACAAATCGGTTGAATGAATAATTCAATGACTCAGTCGCTTGTTGCCACCTACTGGAATAATGTATCCATTTAAAATATTCTGTGCCACTAATTAATCCCTGTGTTGAAAGTAACCCACCATTTAGTTTTTGTTTTTTGTTTTTCTCCACAGAAATCTTCTTTGGTGAGCAGCTTGCATTCTTTGTGTCTCTTGTGATGCATCTGCAGCAGACAAACACTGTTCTACTCACTGATTCTGTTGTGGTCGTTAAACCAAAGAGATAAAAACATGAATAAAACAGTTAAGCTGGTGTCTTCTACTGAGTCACTAACTAGCTACCGTGGTAAACAAATGCTGCAGTACTCATGTTGATGATGCAAGTGCATAATATAGTGAGACAAGAGACCTGCAGGGGAGGGAGGTGACATCAAACTCCAGTTTGGAACAAGTAAGCAAACCAAGCATCAGAAACCCAGTCCAAACATGGTAAAGCCTGCTGTCTGAGCACTCCTCGCACTTCTGAACCGTATATGAAGGCGATCGTGACAGCTACATCACAGTTTGCTCCACAACATGCCCTGCGGTAGTTTTCAGAACTCACTGACAGAGTTACATTTTTTTCTGTGAATGTGAGTTAAAATTGAGAGAGAGCTGGTTCTTTTTATCTCTGTCAATCAAAATCATTGGGTTCATGCTGTTCCTGTCGATAAAACCACCTGCCACGCATCGTTGTGGTTGTATGTGTCAGCATGGGCACAACTTGCTTAAAATAATATCCATGCATTCGTAATGAATCAAAAATCGCAATTAGTCCAGTGAAAGCTTGACAAAGGAGAAACCACACGGCAATTCATCTAGACTCAGTTTGATATCATACATGAAAGTGTCCGCTTGCTGCTTGACACCTTACAAATATTGTAAAGCGAAAGTCTAGAATTTTGAAAAATATGAAAGGTGGGGAATGTATGAAAAACGTACCAACCTTTAAGATCAGCAGTAACAAGTGATCATTATATAATGGTGCTTTGATAAACAAAATACAAAAGGATTCAACACAAAAAGCTTTTGTGCTGTTCTTTGCCTAATTAGACACATAACTTATAGGCTGTCATGTGGAGTTGTTTTATTATTTGATAGAGGTTTAATGCCATATTATGTCAGTCAACATTAATCATAGCTTTGACAATGAAGTCAAGTGATATGATGCTTTTAAAATGATGAAAGACATGCAAATACTGTCATTAAAGAACTAAGCATCCAAAGCGTGATGAATTAGTGTGTCCATTGTTCCTAAACGCATACCCTGAAGTTTAGAACAGGTGGCTCATGGGTAAAGTTTTACTCTAACTGACAGCTACTGTAGAAGAAATGCTGTATCATTGTTGCTCCATATTGCATCATGCCGTGTGTAATAGACTGTTTGATCATTCTGAGCTCAGACATTTATGCAGTTTGTTTTTATTTCAAGGATATATCAATATTAATATCTTTAACGTATTGTAAGCCCCTTTGCTGATGTTTCTCAGTTACATTTAGGACATGGTTTAATTTTTCATTATGTCATGAATTTATTCTACTCTGACAAAAGTGATGATAGCATACCAACATTAAAAATATAATATTTCAATATTTATTATTATAGTAATAGTATTTGGGTGATACTAAAATAACACTGGTGTGAAAATCCAATTTGTTATTGCATTCATTATTATGATTTTTCTTTTTTTTTTTTGGTCTGATATGAACTGATACACATCTAAAAAATAACAATATAAAAAAATACAAAACAAATCTTGTCTACATTTTCAGAATTTCTTTGATTCAGGCTAATTACATTTGCATGAAAGCTGAATTGGGCTCCATATGCCTGTTTAATAAAATCACTGCTTTACATTTATACAAATGAATCTGTTATGATATTACACTAAGACATTAATTGGGAGAGTCAGTGTTTGTTTTACCCTTGCTACTGGCTCCATATGTACGAGCGGCTGCTGTTGAAGACATGAGTAATACAGGCTGCCCATCATGATGTCTGATTCACTAAGGGATTTTTGCTGGCTGTCAGCAAAACAGCAGCGGCCGCCCTATAAGAGCCGGTCTGAGCACGCCATCTCTGTCTGAAGCATTTTACTGAGGGTGTCATATAAATCAATGCTGCACTTAAGGGAATCAATAGCATTTGATTGAAGATGACAATCAAGAGAGATGCATTTTGGGGTTCACCCTTAGTACAATCTCACCAGAGGAAAGGCAAAGGCAAAACACAAATCCAGGCTGTGATGGAGAACTGAAAGTTAGAAATAAACACACGATACTTCCATTCACACCGCACAGAAAGGAGATGATGGAGGGTTGATTGAGCCACAGGGTTCACATCGTGATGCTAACATGCTGATGGCTTAGATAAACAAATGTGCCTTTTATAGAGCAATTTAGTATTAGGGCAAATAGCCAAACTGATGCACCAAATATAACATAACACTGAAAAACCCAATCTAACCCTCTGGTGCCTGAATCATTAAGTCACAAAATATCTTAATGTTTGTTTTTACATAAAAACAAGAGTATATTCATTCCCAATCATTTAAATATACTTTAATATTGCAATAATTTCACATTCAATCTTCAAATTAATGGACAACTAACATATTTTTAACATTTGTTTAATGACATCTTTTTTACGACTGGAGGCCAGTATCACTGATACCCCTATAAAAAATAAATACATGTAAAATTCTATCAATTTTAACATTTATTCAACTTTAAAAATAACTTCTAATTTAAGTGAACTTAAAACAATCTGCACATAAACCCATTATAATAAATGTTATATTTAGCTAGGCTAACTATGCCCCTCAGTAGAAATATACAGAAATTGAATAAGGTTATCAAGCACTAAATTCTAAACTAAATACAGATAAATACTTACAGCTATATAAAAGTTATTGATTTCCTCTTTTTTTTTGCTTTTATTCTTGATGAACAGACATCACAGCAGCTGGTTATAGGTTGTTTTGGCTGCTATTCCTCTAAGAGCTGCCGCTGCTAAACGTGATGCAGATCTGACACGCATTGTATTTTCTCTCAGTTCTCTTTACATTTTCTGACCCTTTTCAGGTCGGACCGATTTCAGTCTCTACTAATGAGCTGACGAGTTGAATCGGGTGTGTTATATGAGGGAGACAGACCTAGGATGCTCCAGGACAGTTTTGAAAACCATTTCAGAGACATGTTCTTAATGTAACTCATAACATATTACATGCACGCACAGCTTTAAGGCAGCTTTAATCGCCTTTTTGGTTACTTCATGCCTTACCTGACCACGACATTGCATGCACATAGTTTATTTTGCGCATTGATATGAACTGATACAGGCTACAGCACGCGCCGGTTTCCGCGGCTCATTTGACTCACGCCTGCCGCTGAAGTGAAGCTGGAGCGCGCGTCTCCACGTCTCCAGATTGAGGTGATCATAAAGACGTTCTGCGACTGAATAAATGCACTTCTTGTCAAGACAAAACAGACAGAAACAGCAGTTGTGAGTGGGGTGGCCAGCCCTAGGCCCTGCCCCTGCTTAAACGGGGTTAAATAATTTTAACGCGTTAAACTGAAAAAATTAATCACCTGCATTAATGCACTAATTTTGACAGCACTAATATATATATATAAATCGGGGTTACTTAATCAATGACTTATTCGAAAAGACAGCCACTTGTTTTGTTCCTGCATAAATCAGCATTAATGAGCAAATCAGTTGATTCTATGACTCATAACAAAATAATTTGTTTTGATCTCAAATTAATTAGCATTATTGAAGCAAATGGTTAAGTTAATGATTCAATGACTCATTTATAAAGACAGCCACTTGTTTAATTCCTGAATGAATAAACATTTATGAATGAATCAGATGAGTGAATTATTCAGTGACTCATAGGACATGCTAAATTCAGAACAGCGTACTACCGTACTGCTACCTTCTTTTATATTTCTATTGCAAAATAGTAGTAGAATAGTATGTTAGCTTCCAAATTTAGAAATAGCTACTTGTTTTGTTCTCAAATTAATCAGTGTTTTAAATGAATCAGTTGAGTTAATGATATAATGACTCATTCATAAAGATAGCCAGTTGTTTTGTTCTTGAATAAATCAGCGTTTTTGAACGAATCAGTTGAGTGAATGATTCAATAACTAATTCATAAGGACAGTCACTTGTTTTGTACCTGATAAACTAGTTGTTTGTTTGTTTTTTACACAAATCGGTTGTGTTGAATGATTCAGTGATTCATTTTTTTAAAGACAGTCACTTGTTTCCTTTGCAAATAAATCAGCTTTTTTGATCGAATAAGATGTGAATGATTTAATGACTCATAAAACAGTAACTTGCTTAGTTGCCGAATAAATCAGCATTTTTTTTTATGAATCAGTTGAGTGAATGATTCAATGAGTTGTTCATAAAGTCAGCCACTTATTATGATCCCAAATCGATATGTGTTTTTAAATGAATCTCTTGAGTTGATTCAACCTCAATGCTACACTGAATGCTGCACTGAAACAGAACTCCAAACAGAAGAAATACACTAAAGATAATGCAAATGACTTTCATTGAAATCTTCCTTGAAAGGTGAAGGAGGACAGATACAGTCTCAGCGGACAGAGTACAATCAGTGTAGCCTGGAGGGTCTCCTGGATAAGAAGCATCAAAGGGTGATATGAAAGGCCCATAACTCATGCTGATGTGAGCTCAGAGCCGGGGCTCTCAGCTCCTCCTCTCATGCTCAAGGCAAGCAGCATATGGCTCAGTGCAGCTTCAGACTCCAGCCGTCCCACGACGATGCCCCCTCTGGACAGGAGGAGGTGCTGCAGCGTTTAGAGATTTAGAGCTTCTGTTTGTGCATGGGCCTGATTATTAATCAGCTGGAATGCAAAACAACTGCTGCAAACTATCATTATCATATAGATTTCCTTGTTGATACTTTGTCACACAATAGTTTTAGGCTGTTGCAATGCCATTTTACAGTGTTGACAGGTTGCTGTTACTTATCCCGTTATGACATCATTATACTGATTTTAATATGCCTGAATGAGCGCAGATGAGTTTCCCTACTGGAATAAGAAGTCTCAACAGCTTACAAAGTGCAGCATGTAAAAACTATTCTAAATGGCAGGAAAGAGTCGCCTTGGGAGGCAATTAAAACTAAGTGGGATGAGCTTTATATCTGTTTTATGTGGGACATTTTAATTATCGTTAACAAATGATGACTTGCATACAATCCAAAATCACGAGGAGCTGCACATTGTCATACACACACTGTAGCCTCGAGTCAGTCCAGCTACTGCTGTCCGTATTCAGGAGGCAGAATATAATGTTGTAAACTCAGTTCTGAAGCAGAGGACATGAGGAGTGTTGCCTTCTATTTATTAAGACAAGATGACCTCGTCAAACTAACGGCTGCTGAGTGAGTCATCAGCTCGTTAAGATTTAAAATAACGTTCTGCAGCTGCTATAGGCTATGGCTGCCATGGTGTTTGTGATTCCACAGAGATAAATTCTGTTCTAACCAGTACTAGTTATTCCTATAATAACTCACCCATAGGCTGTGTTTCAGAAACAGCTTGTCTTATTGCCTCAGAGCCAATCCCTCGGGCTCAAGCGGATGATGTTTCATCACAGATGATGCCATATGTGTATATTTAACCCTATAAATTAACTGTTACACATATTATATGCAAATATAATTACTTAAAAAGTGACAGAATTATGTAACTACTTTAGAGTGATGTTTGCCCATGCAAAGGTTGTGTATACATACTGTATACATGTATATATAGGTTTATTGATTCCTTAAACAGACTAGAAATAATTGTATTTGAAATGTTTCATACAGTCTTTTAATTTGTTAACTTGCCCCCACATTTAGGCCCAAATCAAAGAACATAAAATGGTGAATTAATAACAGAGTTTTAAGGCAATGTGACTGTATCTGAATTGAGTATTTTATTATTTTCAATAACAAATAATATTTTAATAAAAATGTATTTTTTTTGGGTGGGGGGGTATTTATTTATTGATTGATTGATTGATTGATTTTAATTTTTTTATGTATTTATTGCATGAAACATTGTTTACATTAAAATATAAAAAGAAAAAAAAGACTTCAGATGATTGGAGAACATCACTAGAAGGAAGTCTGTCGTTTATCGTTTGAGTTTGATTAAAATAAAAAAAAAAATAAAACATTTAACATTCAATATTTGCATGCATGAATCATTCACAATAAGATCAAGAGCATGCATTTATAAAACAGGGTGAATTTCCATTTCATGTCAAGTTGAAATGTGCATCATCCCGTCAGAACTATCTGTTTCCAAATATTAGTTACTCAAACGGTGATGTGATGCATAGACTTATAGTTATTTAAGTTGCATTAGTATTTTAAAGCAATGCAGCAGTAGGGCTTTTCACCAGGTATGGAGGTATTACTGAACTATTTTGTTCGAACCTAAGGACTTGCATGTTCACATCAAAGACTTGGCATTGTTGTATTGTACTTTGTGTTTCTAAATCAGTAGAAGTCTAAAGTATGTGAAGCCCCATGCAGTCTGTTTAACAACCCCACCGAGAATACTGCCGCCGTTTTTCTTTGCGCGATTCAAATGACTAATTTATAGGGAAAAGCTTCAAGCTCAATTGAGAATCTGCAGAAAGGTAGGCAGGCTTTTGTGAGGGCGTTTGTGAATCCACTGAAGAGAAGCCAGCCTTTAGAATTTATAAAGTGCTTGAAGTGGCCAGGCCCATCTATAGAGATGGAGGCGATATGAAGATTTAAAGCACTTCAAAGCCATCTTTGTGTTTGCAGGACGCCGATGATGGAGAAATTGCGCCATATTGTATATGATAACGGAGCGTGTACCAGCTAAGAGGTTGTGTACATTTGATATGCAAATTTGAAAGTTTGTTTAGTGTAAACTTTAGTATGATGATGATTAGTGTACAGCCTAATTAATCTGCATTCAAAGAGAACAGATGTTTACTGTAACACACATATGCTGCTGAGGAAGCTTTCAGAAGGGAAGTGATATTTGTTTACGTTGCATCTGTCTGTCATTAACATACCTGCAATTGTTTCAACAATGAATAATATAAAATAAATAATAAAACAAAACAAAAACATCCATGGACTTCCTATGTGTCAACAGGGGGCTTGTTTTAGTAAACTTAACTTTTTTTTTTTTTTTTTTTTTCTGCAAACTCAAGGAAAAAAAAATGTCACAAATATAAATTAATCATGAGGTAATGTATATTTTGAATAATTAAATACTTAACAGTTGAAAGGTGCTTTCTCATTTCTCATTTTATTTGGGATGTGATGGATATAAACGAAAAACTAAGATTCATTATTAGTATAGAAGACAGATGAATTATAAGTTTGTCATCAGTGCAAAAACAGATTATATAACACTTAAACAAATGCCTTCAGTGTTTTTAAATTTTAAATACATTTTTGCTTGATTTGGTTTGTTTTCTGTTATTAATTTTAATAAATAACAATAAACACTGCATTAAAAGAGAAAAACAAAATATACATAAAGTTTTAATAGCTTTTATATAACTTTATTTATATTTCCTAATTATTTAAAAAAATAATAGTATGATGATGAATAATAAACTGTAAGTGTCACGGTCACCAGTTAAACTGCACTGCATTTCCCAGCATCCCTCTTGCCACTCACCTGCACTCCATCATTAATCACTCACACCTGACCTCTATCAGGGAATCCTCCTCAACTGTTGCTGCCAATCAAGCTCCCTATAAAAACGCACTCAGTCCATGTGCTTATTGTGTGGTCTTGAGGTTGCAAGCTTTTCATCTGTCTTGTCATTTATATGCTGGATCGCTGTGGTTCCATGGATGTCTTCCTCCAGTTGATTCCACTGAGAGGGAAAGATAAGGATGCTTAATTCCTCAGTTTATTGAGCTGCATTGAACTCTTGAGTTAGTGCACTTACCTTTTGATGTTGCTTTCAGTTTCGTTAATAAAGAAGCTCTTACCTGACTTACTCTTGTGTGTCTCTCCATCCAATGTGTAACATATATATTTATTTATTTTTTACAAAAAAGGAAGTATTATTAATGTTACTTATATGAAATATTTATTTTAAAAAAAGGACTATATCTGGTTAACACTGACAAAATGTAGTAATAATAACAAATTGTAAATAAACTGTCAGATACTGTCATAATGACAAACTAATTTATTTTTCAAATTAAGAGATATAGTATAAAACATTTCAAAAATAATATAAATATATATAAAATAACATAGCTATGAAAGAACATGTGCAGGAAAAGAGACAATCTGCAATCACAGTGGCTGTGTGAGGCCCAGTGGTGTATGAAGTACCTGAAAGCCATACTTGAGTAAAAGTACAGATCTCTTAACAGAAAATGGCTTTGGTAGAAGTTGAAGTCACCATTTAGAATATTACTTGAGTAAAAGTCTTTAAATATGTGATTATTTTAAGTGTACAATACAATAAGTATTGAAAGTAAAAGTACAAGTAAACGGAAAAGAAGCATATGTGTGTGTGTGTGTGTGTGTTCATAAACAGCTTGAGTAGCAAGATTGTGTTCAGTTTGAACTCTTTCTTCCATTTTGTATTTTTGGGTAAGAATAAGAAGCACTTCATCCGGTACTTAGTGTCTTTCATTCCAACATAAGAAAACACTTCTGGAATCTGCATCTGAAATAGCATTTAGATGTATTTACACAGTTTAATGTATCTCAGAGGGGACATGTGAAATTAAAACCGCCAGTAGGTGGCAGCAAGTGACTGTTAATGAGTGAGTCATTGAGATTCAACTAAATCATTGAAATGGCTGATTCATTCAATAAGTACACCATCCATTGCTCAGAGATGCAAAACAGTGCTGTGATCTTTGTTTGGAACTATTTACGTTGGCAAAATTGAGCAAAAACAAGCAATATTATGTCAAAAATTTAAGTCACTTATTGCTTTACTGAACTTGTATAAAAAGATTATTAAATATGTTATCATGCTGATATCTGCAGAAAAAAATGGTACTCTTTGTGTGATATAGATTAAGTTAACTATGTTAAATTATATAAATATAAAAAGCATACAGAAGCATTTTTGCCGTCTAAAATTTAGAATGCCTGGAATTTTTAGTTTTAATAGACTAATAATTCAACGTGCGTGCACTCTGTGTGTGATTTGGTGATATAGCCTACTTGATAATGTCAGATCGCACATCATTACAACAACTCTTACCATATTATCGCAGAAGATAAACTGTATATCGCACACCCCAGACCCGACTTTAACTGGAAAAACGAAATTATCCGCGGTTGTGCACGCACTTGTTTGCACATGAGCAAAGGTGTTTTTAGGAGTCTAACTTGCAAACGGCAGACCACTGATTTGTCAAACCTGCTTTCCTGCAGTCCGTGTTCTTCTGACTTCTGACTATTTTGTAGTAAGTAACAAATATGCTTCAAGGAAATGTATAGGAGTAAAAGTATACATTTTAATTAGGAAATTTAGTGGAGTAAAAGTAAAATGTGGCTGAATTATAACAACTCAAGTAAAGTACAGATACTCCCAAAAAATACTTAAGTACTGTAACGAAGTATTATTACTCCGTTACATTACACCACTGGCGAGGCCTTCAGTCACCAAAAGCTGTCAGAAATCCCACAGCACATGCAGCTCAGTATCAGAGCATCCGTGATCTTCATCCAGCAGACGCGCTGCTTTAGCGACAGCATCTCAACATCCACGTCTGCAGATCTCAGAGAGCTGGAACCTTGAGTTCTGAGAGTTTGAGCAGGTGTGTGATTGTGATCTCAGTGCAGTCTGAAAATGCGTGTATTCACTTCCTGTGTCTAATGGCTGTTTTGTTTCAGCTGTCATGGCTCCATTTCCCCAGATGTCTGTATGTGTCTCCTACGTACCTTGAGTTTGTTTGTTTGTTTGGTTTACTTATGAATATATAAGCAGATCCGTACCTCTGATTCACACACCAAAACACTTTGAACATTAACAGCGCCCAAAACTGTCTCACTCCATTAAATACAGTTCCTGTGATGGAATTCCTGCACATTATTCTATCTTTTTTGTTCTCTCTCGCCACCTTCCTTCCATCATTCTCCATATTTTTTTTTTTTTCAATTTTATTTTCCTCTGATAGAAAAAAATGAAACACTGCATATGAGATCAGTTTTGTATTATGCTGCACATAAATATAAGCAGCAGGCATAAGAGCAAAGCTCTTCATGTGTCATAGAAATGAAGTCTCAAATAAATATAATAGCAGGGAGTTTGAAGATTATTTTTATTTTTCTCAGCCAAGAAACTTTCTGCATAGTTAAGACAAGAGAACGTATTTTAACATTGAAAATATTACACAATTAACCCTTACGTTTAACAAACTTCACAAATTAGCATTACTAACATTGCATTCAGAAAGCAATCACTCACTAGCATGGACACAATAACCTGCAGTCCAGTGAGCGAGTGAGTCATCTGAGTCGATTCAGTAAAGAGTTGAATCATCTGAGTCAATTTAGTGATAAGTTGAGTTATCTGAACCGAGTCAGTGAGTGAGTGGGTCATTTGAGTCGATTCAATGAAGAATAGCGTCATCTGAGTCAATTCATTGAAGAGTTGAGTCATCTGTGTCGATTTAGTGAAACATTGAGCTATTTGAACCGATTCAGTGAGTGAGTGAGTCATCAGAGTCGATTCAGTGGAGAGTAGAGTCATCTGAGTCTATTTAGTGAAACGTTGAGTTATCTGAACCAATTCAGTGAGTGACTGAGTCATCTGAGGTGAGTCAGAGTTGAGTAATATGACTGATTCAATTCATGAGCAGCACCAAATGAACAATTGAACAGCACATTGTTCTCTTTGTTTGGCTTTTTATTGATTTATTGTCAATATGTTATTTTGTGGTATCCAGTCTTTCTCTCCTCACAATTGACCATATGCATGATTGCTTCCTGGTTTTAGATAAGCCAGGTCAGTCATTTCTGATCAACTGTACTGTGCCGTAAGGGGAGCGCCCTTTGCTTGGTTTCTCTACATAATCCATTCACAATTTAAAGAAAAGTTTTGTTTGTCTAAGAGGACCAATCGCCCTCGTATACCGTTTCAGGAATGACAAACGCAAGTGAACAATTTACACGAGTGAATCCATTAAATCATGCCGCGAGTCATTGCTATGATTGACAGTGATAACGGAACATAACATCTGACAAGCCGATGTCAAAATAGAGCTGTGCATAAAGTAGGGCTGCCCCCTAATATTCAACTTGTAACGTTTCCTGCGCTTGGTTGAATAAATAATAATTTTTTCTTTCAGTTGCTGGGGTGCCAGACAGAATTTCTGTCATTTAGTCAAACCAAACTTGTCAAATCAGTCAAGAAACTTACAAAGGCCTGTGCATCTAAATAACCACATACCTTTACATTTGTGAGTTGAGAAAATGCATAAACCTTACAAATAAAGAACCTTCAACATAAAAAAAAAAAAAAAAAACATTGAACACAATAAATCACCCTTTTCAGTTATCAGATCTGTATATTCAAATATATAATAATGACACAGAAAAGGAGAGCAATGAGTTCTTTTGAAATTGTCCACAATATAGGCAATGTAATCCAGCCAAGAAAAATAGATCAGTTCAAACTCACAACATTCAGTTCAGTTTCTGCTAATCATCAGTAAAAATTAACTCCCAATATTCAAAGTGGCCAAAAGAAAAGGGATAATAATAATATTATCAGTCAACAGTCAACAGTATCCACAGCCGCTGTATTTTACTCACAACCCCATTTTCCAGAAAGTCCGGTTCGATTCCGCGCCTCTGTAACTCCTTGAGTGTGAAGATTGATTGGTTTCAGACTCCCGATCCGTCAATCCACGTCACAATACACACTTGTTCGACGGCATCCTTGCAGCGTTTAAACAACAATCTGCTTGGCACACAGCAAAGTGCGATGAAGCGATTAATCCAGAAAAGGAGAAGTTAGGGGATTGCGATAGTCGCCGACGGACTTAACTTTCAACGCGGGTAAAACAACAGAAATGCCGCGCGAGTCTTCAGAGGGAGCTCCGCGATATACTGCTTGCCACTTGGCCGCCGCCATATTACTAAACGGACGTCATCACCTAATAAAGGTACATCCGAGGGCTGGACTCGCACCGTAACCAACCAGATAACAGGAACTACCATTAACATTTTACTGGTGATGGAAAAACATTTCCAATGTTGAAGAGTAATAGATTTAAAAGAACTGAATAGATGCTGATTTATTTATTTTTATGATGACATCGTCACAAACTAACCGCAAAGTTTTATTAGTCGCTTAGTCACAGAAAAATGGTAGGACTACAGTACATCGAGCAAGACGCTCGCGTATCATTCATCGACCTCAAATATGGCTTATCATCTGAAATATGTAAGTACTAGCAACTTTACATGGCCGTTCAATCTAATGTTAACCAAGAGAAATGTGCACTATTCAATTTTCTGTGTGAAGTGTGAAAGCTAAACAGTAGCTCACTGCATGAGATGGAGGCGCCGGTGCGCTCACTTGCTCTTAAAATAGGCTACTCCGTCATTTTTGGTCATACAGATAAATGTAATACATCTTTTGTATCTGTAAAGACTCTATGTTTATTTGTGAGCACTCACTATAATAACAAAACATTGCGCTTTTGTAAAATAATGAAGGCAAACAGGGTGCACTTTCTGCCGTCTCAGTCTCTGTGAACTTGAGCGTGAAACTCTGTGAATACTTTCCTCACAGATATGAAAAACATATCTATAGAGAGTGAAATGTCTACTTTCAAATGAACCAATTCAAATGGGAGACAAATATTCTCCGATTATGTAACCCGTATGAAACATGCATACAGGTGCATCCACTGCAGAGATGATGAGTCAGTGTCGCCGACTTCATCTCTTAACGATAGCAATAGTTTATCAAAAAATTATTAAAATGTTAATGCAGCCTCCTTACTGTTTTTCCTTGACACATTCATAATCATTACTTCTGCAGTGTGCTGTGGCAAGCTTTATGCATGTGCTTGAGCGCTTATTAGGCTAGGCAATTGAAGGCGCATTATAATGATTTAAATGGTTTATTAATAATGTGTGATTAGTCAACTAATGCTGAAAATGAATGATTACTATTCGACCAGAAAACTGGGCAGCACTAGCATTCGAGGGCAGCACTAGCATTAAGTGATTCAGACTAAATTCAGAGTAACAAAACTACAGCGGTAACCAGTCTGTGTTGGTTGAATATATTTAGCAGCTTACAGTTAAAGATAAAACTTAAATGATGTACTGTAGTTATAAATTAAATCTAAAAAATATTTCAAACTGTTAAATGAGTTGTTTAATTGTTATACCATTAATATTTAACTTATTTAATTTGTATTTAACTATATAGGTATTTAAATAATTCATCATTATAGGCTGTTGTCTGGGCTTATTTATTTTTATTTTTTTAAATGGCAAGTGACTTTGTGACTTCCTGCACTTGATATACTTTATATTTCAGTGTGGAAAAGTACTATAATTTGTTATAATATTCATTTTATAATAAAGCCAAAAGCAAGACATGATTGAGCTGCAGCCAATGATTGATCCTCTGCTGACATCTCCTGGTTATAATGGTAATTTCATGTCCTTTTCATCTTAAAAAGTCTTTATTTTCCCCCAAGAGAAAAATGGTGTGGTACATTTCTTCATGTCATCTTCATGAATGAAAAATGAACCTTTAAAGTGAATTTTACTGCACAGCTGTAGAGTTGAGAAATAATAAAGGCTTTAAAATGTCATAAGATTTTAAAAATGTGTTCATGGCTATAAAGGTAAGAGACTGATTATCAAGAATACCATTATGATGTAATTTAAGAGATTAGCCTAACCATTAGCCTAAACAGTTACAATAGTGTTTATTTGTCAGCATTTAAATGTACAGTTACGTGTTTGGGTTCTCCTGGGATTACCAGTCTCACATATAAAATTAGATGTTGTTAAATAATATGAAACTGTATGTGCTGTTCTTTTGAACTTTCTATTCATCTGTGAATCGTGAAAAATAAAATGTATCACGGTTTCCACAAAAATATTGGGCAGCACAACTGTTTTCAACATTGATAATAATCAGAAATGTTTGTTGAGCAGCAAATCAGCATATTAGAATGATTTCTGAAGATCATGTGACACTGAAGACTGGAGTAATGATGCTGAAAACTCAGCTTTTATCACAAAAATAAATTACATTTTAACAGTTATTCACATAGAAAACATCTATTTCAAATTGTAATAATATTTCTCAATTTTTACAATACTTTTGATCAAAAAATGCAGCCATGGTGAGCAGAAGAGACTTAAAAACCTATTTATGTGTAATATAATTGATCATTTTTATTCTGTATTTAATCACGTTGCATGTTCAGCAACACAGTGCCACTCCTGATTACTGCTGTTGGACTCTGAGCATTTTTGCCCGTTTCATAATTTGACCCCATTAAGGTTACACCAGGCCAGCTGTATCAAAATCCCATATTTACTGAACACGCTCGTTGGGCTCTTGGTTTCCGGTGAGGATCCGCAGCGGCTCACCTAAGCAGATGCTCCTATATAGGGCAGCGTCCACGGCTCACATACCCTTTTTCATGAAGGCAATTCAGGTTATGTTTCTCGCCGGAGGGCACTGGAGTTTGAGGGTTTGGAGCAGTGAGTCCTGGCTGTGGTCTGACGCTGAGCAGATCAGAGCCGCCGGTCCCAGTGACAGCAGACCAAGCGCTCACTCTTCCTCTCTCCCTCTCATCTGACATGATGGCAGGCCTACAGATCCCTCGCTTTGAAGGCAAACTGGAGAGATAACTTCATTCCTCAGTCCCAGTGACCCAGTGGGGCCCAGAAAAGCAGCGGATGGAGCTTCAAACTGCCTCATTAGGCCCTCTGCTTCCCCCTTGAGGACCAGAGCGCAGGTGGAACCGATCTGGAGGCTCCAGAAAACAGCTTTGCATGCGAGCCCTCGGTTTGATTGCATGTCCTCAGTCCAACTTATTACGCCGGTTGATGTCAGAGATACAGAACATCAGATGAAACCATGGGAGCCTTTAATTATCCTGTTAGAATGAGAGTTGAAAACAGCAGCGAGGATCTGATGCGTCATTCACATGTAGAAGTGCAGGTTAAGCTGAAATTATGTACAGTCAAACCAACAATTCTTCAGACACCAGATATAAGTAGGTGCAGGACACTATAGTTCATAAATGTAAGTGAGGATAGCAAAATAAAGTAAACTGTGACATATTATACCCAAAAAATCTTCATACAGTGGACTACCAGTAAAATTTGGGATCAAAAATTATCCAGACACTTTGACCTGACCATGTTTTGGTTAAGTGTTTTTTTTTGTTGTTTTTTTTTCAATTGCTAATCCGACCTTTTTACACCACAGACTGAACCAAATTAAGCATTGCTTGGTAATTGGTTGACCTAAATTGGTATTATCTAATTGTGTACTTAAATTTAACAGCAAATAAACTGTGATATAATGTGAGAAATGATGAAGGTGTCTGAATAAATTTTGGCTTGACTGTATGAAACTCGGGCTTTGATGTCTATTTTAGGCTGACATAAAGAACATACGATGACCAGGACGTAAGACTGATTTCTGTTTGCCAACCTGAAGGATTTCTGAATTAACGGTCTAGACATTTTCACTTTCAGTGATATTATTTGGTTTGAATATAGGTCAGTAATTGAAAGGCAGATCACTTTCTCTCTGTTAAATATACTGCACGAACGTGAATGAAGGCTCATATTGCATAAAAGATCGATGTGAGAGATGAAAGACGTTCTTCAGAGCGGAGCGCTAAATTGTTACATACACTTGTGTAGAATCAAACCATTAAGACTTTCACAAGAAGTCGTGTGTTGTTAATATAAAGCGAAAAGTGTCTTTATGCTCATCACTTCAACACAGTGAAAATGTGAGACTGTTTGAATTTAGTTTAGATTTTGCTGCATAAGCCTGACTACTTGTTTATTGATAAGCCGACAGTTATTTTCTTATTATGGCCGATAACCTTTACATTTTCAGTGTTAAAATTATATAATCTTTTGTCTAAATACAAGTACTATTCCAACATTTTTGGAATTTTTTTTTTTTTTTTTTTTTTGATAATTATATTTATAATGTTACAAAATATTTCAAATAAATGTTCTTAATTTGAACTTTCTATTCATCTGTGAATCCTGAAAAATAAAATGTATCATGGTTTCCACTAAAATATTGTGCAGCACAACTGTTTTCTTCTGAAGATCATGTGACACTGAAGACTGGTGTAATGATGCTGAAAATACAGCTGCGCACCACTGAAGAGGAACAGCTCTTTTAAATTGTAATCAATATTTCACAATTTGCTATTTTATCAAATAAATTTAGCCTTGCTGAAACATTGTTTAAAAAAATAGAAAAACATTATAAAATCATACCAACCCAAACTTTTGAAATAATTAAGTAATTCGATGTTAATTAACATATTTAAACTTAAAATCAATCATGTTAAATTCTAATTTTTTATTTTAGCGTCACAACATTAGATTGTACAGTGTGTATGAAAAAATGGATACTCATTTTGTGTTGCTAGAGATTACATTCCTTTCTGTAAATAACTTTAAAAAAGCAGCTCAAGTCTCAAGATTTGATGGACTAATGAGAAAACACATCGCCTTGGTGGCCTGTACTTCTTTTCTTTTTCATCTTTTCTTCTCTTGTATGGACTGCATCCTGACGTTTCTGCCGATGGTGTGATCCATGTCATATATTCAGCACTGCCGTCACTTCAAAGGTCAGAGAAACACATTTATTGCTCCAGCTGACCACCGTATGATTGTCACTGGCAGAGAGCAGAAACACTCAGACCCCACATTCACACTTCACACTACTGAAGACATATTTCCATCTAAACCCCATAAATGATAGTGAGTTCAGTTCAAATGTACACAAGTTTGAGAAACAGCTCTTATGTGAACTGTGACAGCTGACCGGGTCAGTCGATTTATAACCATGCTGACAAAAAAAAAAAAAACCCTGCTGTGGATCATTCAGGTAACAATGCAGTATTAAAAATCACTTTTGAACAGGGTCATTTTTTTTTTTTTAAATTAAACTATTATTTTGGTAAAAATTATCATTTTGCAGATTCTGAAAGGGGAATGTAAACTTTTGACCTCAACTGTGTGTGTGTGTGTATGTGTGTGTGTGTGTGTGTGTGTGTGTGTATAAATATATATATTAGTGCTGACAATCGATTAAAAAATGTAATCGCGTTAATCACAGTCATGGACTGTGATTAATCATGATTAATCACAAATTTAAAATACTAGGATTTACCTCTAAATGTGTAAATGCATGACAAACTAGTTTAAGGAAACATAACCTTTTACACTTCCTCCAGGTATGAGACATAATCCTTATTATTCTTTTATCATTATTCTTATGTTTTTATTCAGCCATTATCAGCCTTTATAGTGGCAATGAAACGTTTACCAAGCCACATCGCTTCAATCCCAGTATACATTTACCCAACTATTACACATACATATAAATCACATACAGACCATATCCATCGTAATTGTGTGTTTATTATCTAATATAATCTATAGTGGCTGTTGTCGTGTTTATTTCTGCTGTGTAAAAGCCTTCACATGTGCTCTGCTGAAACTCACGTTGTTTGTGATGTTACAACCGCCTCTCCGTTCTTAAGTTGCCAGGGATACATTCCGAGTATAATACACATTAGTAAAAGGATCTATTTTCATTTTTATTTGTCTATATACACCTTGGGCGGCCATGGTACATTAAAAGCAGCCCAAAAAACCGCAACCCACGGCTCTGTAATTTTTCCCACGACTGTATTTTCAAAATAGCCCACTTGTGCCGTTACCCTGGCAACACTGGTTCGCTGTACCCTCATCACACAATGACTGTTTACATGGACATCAATACTCCAATTTTAATACGATTAAGACAATACTCTGATTAAGAGTCTACCATGTAAACAGAGATTTTTGATGACCTTAATCCGGCTAAAGTCATAATCGAAGTAAACACAAATCGAATTAGTAGTCATTTTTTTTAAAACAGATACTCAGTAAAAAAAATATTTCTGAGAACATTTGTGGCTAGAATATATGTATATATATATATATATATATATATATATATATATATATATATATACAGGTGCTGGTCATATAATTAGAATATCATCAAAAGTTTATTTATTTCACTAATTCCATTCAAAAGTGAAACTTGTATATTATATTCATTCATTACACACAGACTGATATATTTCAAATGTTTATTTCTTTTAATTTTGATGATTAGAGCTTACAGCTCATGAAAGTCAAAAATCAGTATCTCAAAATATTAGAATATTACTTAAGACCAATACAAAGAAAGGATTTTTAGAAATCTTGGCGAACTGAAAAGTATGAAAATGAAAAGTATGAGCATGTACAGCACTCAATACTTAGTTGGGGCTCCTTTGCCTGAATTACTGCAGCAATGCGGCGTGGCATGGAGTCGATCAGTCTGTGGCACAGCTCAGGTGTTATGAGAGCCCAGGTTGCTCTGATAGTGGCCTTCAGCTCATCTGCATTGTTGGGTCTGGTGTCTCTCATCTTCCTCTTGACAATAAGCACAGTAACACTATGGTCATTGAACCAGCTTTTGGTACCTTTGGCAGTGTGGGCAGGTGCCAAGTCCTGCTGGAAAATGAAATCAGCATCTCCATAAAGCTTGTCAACAGAAGGAAGCATGAAGTGCTCTAAAATCTCCTGGTAGATGGCTGCGTTGACTGTGGACTTCAGAAAACACAGTGGACCAACACCAGCAGATGACATGGCAGCCCAAATCATCACTGACTGTGGAAACTTCACACTGGACTTCAAGCAACATGGATTCTGTGCCTCTCCACTCTTCCTTCAGACTCTGGGACCTTGATTTCCAAATGAAGTGTAAAATTTACTTTCATCTGAAAAGAGGACTTTGGACCACTGAGCAACAGTCCAGTTCGTTTTCTCCACAGCCCAGTTAAGATGCTTCTGACGTTGTCTCTGGTTCAGAAGTGGCTTGGTAGCCCTTTTCCTGAAGACGTCTGAGCGTGGTGACTCTTGATGCACTGACTCCAGCTTCAGTTCTCTCCTTGTGAAGCTCTCCCAAGTGTTTGAATCGGCTTTGCTTGACTGTATTCTCAAGCTTGCGGTCATCCCTGTTGCTTGTGCACCTTTTCCTACCCAAATTCTTCCTTCCAGTCAACTTTGCATTTAATATGCTTTGATACAGCACTCTGTAAACAGCCACACCTTTCAGTAATGACCTTCTGTGACTTACCCTCTTTGTGGAGGGTGTCAATGTTCGTCTTCTGGATCATTGCCAAGTCAGCAGTCTTCCCCATTATTGTGGTTTCAAAGAACAAGAGATACCCAGAATTTATACTGTAGGGATGGTCATTTATTCAAACTCAAATGTAAATATTCTAATATTTTGAGATACTGATTTTTGACTTTCATGAGCTGTAAGCTCTAATCATCAAAATTAAAAGAAATAAACATTTGAAATATATCAGTCTGTGTGTAATGAATGAATATAATATACAAGTTTCACTTTTTGAATGGAATTAGGGAAATAAATCAACTTTTTGATGATATTCTAATTATATGACCAGCACCTGTATATATACATACAAAACAGTTATTTCTGGTCCTCGAATCTGATCGGCTGATAAGTGTGCGATATTAGAGTGATATCAGAACTCCAACAGCCGCTTCACCGTTTGTAATCATATCACTCTGCTTGCGGTACTTCTTACAGCGAGTGTCATGGCGGACGCCCAAATCCAAAAATAATTTTAGAAATATTGCTGTTTTTGTGTCACGGAATGTTGGTTTAAGAGGTTTAAGAATGTACTTGTTTATAGTTCAAGTATGCAGTTTGTTAATAAAGATAACATCTATTTGAAAATTTCCTTCAATGTTTTCGGAGCTGTGAGCTCCAGATGGTCTGCGGTCGTTCTGCGCTCATAAACCCGCAGAGAGCACGCCTAACCTGGGCCAGATCTTCTGGAATTTACCTCTGGCTCTGATGTCTCTGTAGTGGTTAAACATGAGATATAATTTGTTTTGGGTAAATCTAACGGCCAGTCTTTGGTCTCATTAATCTATTATTTGTTCCAGAGTTTTGGCAAAATTGCATGTTTATGTCAATTCAATGCTGTATATCAGAGCACTGCTTTGTACTTTTGACTGAATTGCCTAGCAACTTTTTTGATGGCTGTTGTTGTTGTTGTTTATTATATATTATTATTAAATATTATTATTCAATAAATAATATTTGATATAAATAATAGTATTTAATAATAGTGTTTAGTATTGAGAAACGGTGCGTGTTCGTGATGGTGATTTTAGTTACATTGTTCCGCCATTAGATGTCGATAAGAGACTGTTTTTATGAGTGAGTCAGCAGTAAAAACTTTTATACTGGAAAATAAATGCTATAAACAGAAGTTATTTTTAGTTTCAACAACAGCTTGACACAGCGAACAAATGCACTGAGCAGCAAAATCACCCTTTACAGATAAAAGGATATTAACGTCACGAAAAAGATTCCTCAGCAGATATATATAAATAATGTTTATTGTGAATATGAGATTGAGCTGAAGAATGAATGCTGTATCAGATGTGGGTAATCACACTCGCTCAGTCCATCTCTCTCTCACAATATCTACTATAATACACTGCTTTTACTACAGTAATACAGTAAGCTTTCAATGAAGCAACTCAACGTTCTGTTGCTCTAAAGTGACGTTTTGTAATTAGTAACAGAGTCTTGGACTCAGCTGTTCAACTGTCAAACTGACATTTGAATCCGTGGTGGAAGAAAGTAGTTCTGCACAAAAGAGGGATTCTAAAGACACTCTGTTGTTATTTCATGTATTTACACACTTGTGCTGTCGAACTGTTGTATAAATGCAATATCACACTCGTAGACGTAAAATATGGCTGTATATTGGCACGGCTGTAATTTGGCCATAGGTAATCCTACTTGTGTGATATTGCTTATATATAATATCAAAATATAGAAAATAGCAGATTGAAATCTAATTCTAGCCACTATATATATATATAAATAAATAAATAAATAAATAAATAAATAAATACATAAATATATATATATATATATATATATATATATATATATATATATATATATATTTATTTATATGTATATATATATATATATATATATATATTTATTTATTTATTTTTCCTGATCTGAGTATCTGTTTTTTTTTTTTTAAAAAGCTAAAGGTAAAAACACATTACGTTGATAGCAGAAATAGTTTTTTTATTATTATTATTATTTTGATTAGCAAATGGTTGTAATTAGTGATAAGCAACTGAAGAGCTGTAAGCTTGTACTTGAACAGCTGAAATGTCCATTCATAGAGGCTCTCAGCGCTGCGTGGAGGATCACATCATCAGAATGACTCAGATTTGTCCATTTCCACCTTGAACTGGAGTGTTTCTTAGTAGTGAAATGTCATTTTTGTCCAATTGTAACTCTCAATGCTAATTCCAACTCCCTATAGATACAGAAAAGCTTCTAAGTCTTGCACTTAAAGAAGTGAACAGAAGTTCGCCGGCCACTTTTAAAAGCTGCTCCAACTGTGATGTTTCACAGCAGCGCCTGGAGCCACTTTGCTGTCCCATTACTTCTGATACTTTTTTTTTTTTCGTATTAAAGGCACAAATATATTTGCTTTTTTTGTGAGATATGGATATATGCTTTTATGTTACCTTCTGGACTGTATCAAACAATTACAACACAACCACGTCAATTGTACGTGTACATGATGAACAGGTTTTGAATCTGCAAAAAAAAAAAATAATAATAATAATAATAATAATAAAATAAAATAAAAAATATTTATTATATTATATTATATTAATTATATTATGTTATATTAATGTCAAATATATAATATGACATAATATAATGTAATATAATATAATTATTTTGTTTTATATGTTAAATGTGTATGTTTAATTAATATATACTGCTGGAAATTAACACCAAAAATATGTTTGTTTGTTTGTTTGATTGATTGTTTTTGTTTTTGGACAGAATATTGATTGATTGAAAATTTGCAAAGTTCATATGAAATGAACAGGAGATAAAGCTTAGTTTTTAGTTTCACCTTCTCAGGATGATGGTGAAGGTTAAGGACCTCTTTACTGATCGTTGTCCAAAAACAACAAACATTAATTCAATTTTTAAGAGTTTCAAGCCTTATTTTCACCCCATTCATGAAAAGTGGCTCGAGAAAGTTTTCATGTGAAAAAGCTCAAGAGTTTTGGCCCCTCGCTGCTTAAAGAGAAGCTGCTAACAAAGACGCCGTCAGTGAAACAATTACAGTCATTCTCCAAACACTTAACCTAAAAGCATGCCTTTCTGCATCACATGAATTATTCATTGTTCTCAAGCATCGTGGCTCATGCTCTCCACCCCTTACACACAGTTAGCCTTCTTTCATATAAATTTGATGAGCGTCTCGATTTCAAAACAACAGTCTTTCTGGTGTAAGTAACAATGGGTGGTGAGCTTTGAGCAAACACATGAAATCAGGGGACAGTTAAATGAAACAAGCTGAATGTTTTATCAGTCTCTCCTGCAGAAATCAGTAAATGCTCTTTTATATGTAATGGAACTGAGAGAAAGCATTGTTAATGTGAACCTCAACTTAGTGAGTGAAAGAGGCTCGTTCTTGCACTCCTCGCTATATCAGGACGAATCGCATTTACCACCAAACAAACAGATCAAACACTGAGCTGGAAACATCACTGGCTTCTGCTGCTTCTTTAACACTGCCTGTGTTTTTAAATGCATTTTTATAGTACAACAAATAAAAGTAGCCCAAAGTTGTCAGCGCCAATAGCCTCGTGGTTAGTGCGTCGACATACAGTGAGTTCGAATCCCGTCTCGAGGTCCTTTGCCGGTCTTGCCCCCCCCCCCTCTCTCTACCCAATGCTTTCCTGGCAGCTCTCTACTGTCCTGTCCCAATAAAGGCTGAAAACACCCATAAATATAACTTAAAAAAAAAAAAAAGAAAGTAGCCCAGAGTCTGAAAGAATTAAATCTATTTTTATACTGCACACTACAGTTCAAATGCTTGGAGTCTGTAAGATTTGTAATATTTTTGATAGAAATCTCTTCTGCATAAGGCTGCATTTATTTGACTAAAAATACAGTAAAATCAGTAATATTGTGAAATATTATTCCAAAATAAAATAGCTGTTTTCTATGTGGATATCTGTAAAAAAAAAAAAAAAAATGTAATTAATTTCTGTTATCAAAGCTGAATTTTCAGTGTCCCATTATCCTTCAGAAATCATTCTAATATGCTGATTTGCTGCTCAAGAAACATTTCTGATTATTATCAATGTTTAAAACAGTCGTGCTGCACAATATTTTTGTGGAAACTGTGATGCATGTTTTTATTTTTATTAATAATAAACAAGTAAACAACAACACAGCAAGGCACTTACAGTACATTATTTCTGTTATTTGAGCTGTAAAAGTTTATTTTGCCATAGCAATGATGCTGTACAACTGGATAAAACTGTTTACATTAATGGTAAGTGAACGATTTCCTTCACACTAAAAGCATGTCAACATGCATGTTGTTTACATCTTTTACTTTTTTTTTATATTTAAACACTTACAGATTGGCCCCAACTTCACTTCCGTTGTAAGTGCTTCACAATATCTTAGACTTTTGCTTTTATGTGGATTCTGTGTGTAATGATTTAATAGTAGTAATAATACTACTAATAATACTAATACTAGCATGCAAAGCACAACAAACAATCAGAAATAGAACAAATAAAATACAAGGAAAAAATCAAAATGACACAAACAACAAATCAATTAATCAACACAATGAAAAAAATACAATCTCAATGTGTGCAACAAATGAATTCATAAAATGTTAACAATTTAATCAATCTTGTAGAATGTAATCATTATAAATATTACAATTATTTTACAACTAAACATGAAGCACTTTTTATTTTTTCCAAGTAAGGTGTCAGCAGAACAACCATCAATTAAAACATGGATGATATTCCTAATAGCAACAACAACAATTATAATAATAATAACAATAACAATAATACTCATAATAATCTCTCTCTCTCTCTCTCTCTCTATATATATATATATATATATATAAGCCAGAACAATCCTTTAATATTATTTGAGCAGGTTTGACTGGGTTGCAGTCAGGATCAGTGTCCCATATTTGTCCTCGCCCATGCTTTAGTCCCATCACACCTTATTTCTCTATCAAAACAAATCAAAGCCTCACTGAACAGAGTGGCAAAGGCTGTATTTGAGTTTGTTCCTCTTATAAAGCCTTGTACATCAGCAGGCCTTGCCCTCGTGTTAGAAGCTGTCCTGTGGTGCAGGAACACAAAGGCAAGAGCATCTCTCAATCAGGAGAGAGTTCTCAGCTTCATAAACGCCCCGCTGGAGTGATGAGAGCCGGGGACAGCTCATCATCTCCTCTCGCCCAAATCACAGAAAGTGCCCCTTCGTTGTGCTCTCTGACGCCGCCGCTATTTTTTAGCTCTTGCTCCAGGTTTTGTCAGGTCTAGATTTATTTTCTTCTCTGTTTACTCTCTTCCCCCCACTCCGCATTTTCTGTATTTGCTCTCAGGCTGGATCTCTTTAAAGGTGCAGAGTCCCACTTGAGTGGAAATGATAAAAGGTGTGGGGTGGAAATGTGAGCGTTGCTGATTGATGATGCGAGCAGACGCCACTGATGCTCTGCCCCGTTAATACCTATTGATTAATGTCCATCACAGCCTGTCATGATGAAAAAAAACTATGCATGCATACATTTTCATCATATCTGTGCATTAGGGGCCGTCAAGCTGTCTGAAATTCTTACATGTCCTAAAAAAGTGGATACAGTGTGTCATCTTTCATTTATGAATATCATGAGCTTTGATAAAACAAGCCAATGCATATACAACATGCTCAACATACACTGATATGTATTATATGTTGTAAGCTCAAAGAAATATAAATATGTGATGTAGCAAACCACACCGAGTGATGTTTTGAATTATGCTTGGCACATCTGACATTGCTGAAAGATTCAAAAGCCCTGAAAGTCAACTCAAGAGAAGGCACTTGTTGTGTTGATTGCTGAGCACAGATGCAGGAGCATGACTGCACATCACCAAACTGAATATAGCTATTTGATTTTCAAATTGCAAGCTGTTTCTTTAAGTATAGTTGTTATGCATTTTACGTTTCAGCCCAGGTGTTACAGATGTTCATGTCAGCGGATGTGAGTGGTTATCAACACGTTCTCATCATATATTGATGCTTGGTCAGGACCCATTGTCATCACTTTTTAATGCACTGGGTGCCTCTCTAGCATCATTTTTTCTGTGTGCTGGGAACCCCATTGCTTTCAGTTGTGTGCCTTGCACTCTGAAAAATAAAGGCTGCAAAAGACTTTTTGCAGTGATGCCATAGAAGAACTATTTTAGGTTTCCCAAAGAACCTTTCAGTGAACAGTTCTTAGAAAAACATTTATTCTAAGTTTGAAGAGCTTTTTAGTAATCTAAAGAACATTTAGTTTTTTTAGTTTTTTGGTAAAACTTTATTTTGATAGTCCACTTTAGACATTCTACTAACAGTAACTGTATATATTATGCACCTAACCCACCTCTACCCTAAACCTAACAACTTCTAAACAATATAAAACACGTAACAGGCAGAGAGTACAATCAATTTATTTAACAACAACAACAACAAAAAAATCAGAAAACTTTTTTTTTTTTTTTTACAAACAACTTGTGTTGCAGGTCTTCTGAAACTAAATGTGAAGATTTTGTATTTTTTTATTAATTAATCATAACTAACTTTTTTTTTCCCCCCTGTAGGCTTAACATTTGTATGCTTTTGAGAACAAAATGTACTAACACTTTAGCCAAAGGTAGTGTGTTGCAATAATGGATGCATATGGACAAGGCAACTAGACGTCTGTCTAAATATAATAATAACCATAATATTCCCATGACTTGAGTCCAGTCGGCTTAATCAAAAAACACATTTGCTCAGGTGCATAGGGGAATTTCTATGATATTTGTATGTGAGGAACAGCGTGAAATTTAAGGTTTTAATCTCTGAAAATGGTCCCACTCCATTAAAAAGATAAATCTGAACTTTAGCATGACGCAATAGGTCACGTGACACACAAGAGCCAATCGCATTTCACAATCAAGGATGATGCAACACTTTTCAGGAGGTGATTTTGAATGGAGTGCTGCAGCCATGACATCAAAACCCAGAAGACTGATTTCACTCTCCTCAAGATTTTCATTTGGGACTGTTCTTCACATAAATCAATCATTTGGCCTCCAAAGTCTCAAATATTTGTCATTTTTAAATAAATTGTGGCTGTAATGCTTGAATAAGTTGTGCGTTTTATATTGTTTTGTTTGTTGGGTTAGGCGTTCAGAAATGTCTAAACAGTGTAAATACAATTATTGTACCTGTTTAAATTAAAAATCATATCTGAACATGTTTGTTATAATGAAAGTATTATTAATTTCTAGACCCACATATAATTCACAACCTGTATGTCTTCTTTTCTTCTATGGATCATTAAAGAAGATATAGGAAAATTATAGTAAAATCTGCTAATATTTCGAGAGCATACAGAAGTATATTCACAATACTCTACGTGTTGTTGTTTGTGCACCTGTACAGTTCATCAGAGGTTAAGGAAACCTCCCTGAGGTGTAGTGAACTGAGTTTATACTGATAGTAAAAGAGATACTAATGTTATATAGCACTCTGAGACCCCCTGATGAAACACTGTTTAAACCTGATAATATTTCTACCTAGGTAAAAACCGCATGTCACAGCAGTCTTACTCAAGCACACGCTTTGAAGGGAAAATACTATATACCGAGTTTCCCTAAGCACTGTAGAACATTAGTAATATGTATATTGTATTTCATCTCTACAGCACATTTCCCACAAGCATTATTATCTAATATGTGTAAAAAAAAATTGAGGAGAAATGAGAACACATTTTTTTCTTCTATGGTCCTCTGGTTATTAGAGACAAACAGAAAAAAATAAATAAACAATACTAATGCATTTAGATTACTGCAAAACCAATATAGGCAATGTTATATATTTAAGAACAAAGTTCAGAAATCTACATTAAACAGTATTCTGCAGCCTCTGCATAATAATGTGTAGCCCATTTATTATTATGACAGACAATTAAAATTAATTTGATAAGCATCACTAACTAGTGGCAGTTGGGTTTATAATAAAATCTTTAAAAATCTAATCAAATTTGGACAAATTGTAATAAATTGCATGTTACGGCATTATACAACCAGCAAAATATATATGACATATCACCATAACACTCAAACATTTGTAAGACCAAGTCACTAATCTGAAAATGTCACAATAGAGCTAGAATTGACTGTTTTATGCTTTTTCCCCTTTTTTTTTTTTTTTTTTTTTGAAAGTTTATGGAGAAAACAAGGAGGCAGCATGATTATATAATATTGCTTTTACAAAAAATAAATTAACAAAAAGCTATTATTTCAAATGTTATTTACATTTCAGACACAACATTGCACCTATATCTGTTTTTGCTCCAGGCAAAATAAAAATAAATAAATAAATATGTATATATATATATATTATTCAGAATTATTAAACAGAGCAAAACACAAATTTAAAAAAAAAAAAAAGTAAATAAAAACATTATGAATTTGTTGAGTGTGGTGATCTGAAGGCAGCTCAACATGACCAGTGAACAGTTCCTCTGTCAGAGTGAATGTTGATGCCAAAACATAATTGCTAAACTGTACATAGCAAACTTCTATAAAATCACGCTTCTTCAGCGAGTGTCTATTATAAAACACTTGCCAGACATGTGATCATACTGAAATGTGCTCATAAAGCTATCAGAGAGCACACATACACGGTTTGTTTATTTGCACACTAATAATAACGGACTCGCGCGCGTCTAATAATGTAAGTTACGATTCATGTATGTCACTGACTGTAATCGTCTTTACCTCCATTACAATCGTCATCCATCAAAACTTCACTGGTAAGCCCATACAGACTAGTCCTGACTTCATATTTCTTCTAATTAGCGGTATATTTTTTCCGACCAATCGCTGCACAAGTTAAGGTTACGCATGATGACGAAAGCACGTTAGCGCTAGCCCTCCAGAAACCCATACAGATTGCATTAAAGTACCTACAGTTTGAAAAAAAAAAAAAAAACTTTGTATGAGAGTCTATGCGAACACTCGGGGTGATTCTCAGCCTGACAGAAATAAACTACTGATTGGACTATATTTCCAGAGGCAGAACAAACAGTCTAGAGGAGTGAAAGCTAGCGTAACACTGTGATTGAATGAGTGAAAGAAAAAAAAAATCCTCCCTTTCGCGCTTTGGTGGTGCGTCGCCTGATCGCTCTAATGCAGAAACTGCCCCTGTATATATATATATACATAATAAACTACACCAGAACTGTCTTAGCACACAGAATTTGAGTTTTGTACCTGAGTGCTTAGTGACTTTGAACAAACTGGTTGAGTGACTGATTCAATGACTCATTTATGAGGACAGTATATTATCTGGCAATTAATTCATTTTTTAATAAATTGATCGAGAAAACGATAAAATTACTCACAAAGACAGTCACTTGTCGCCAACTAATTGAATAGCACTTTTCAAAATGTCCAAACAATGGTCCCTTACATAATCTCTAGCCAAAGGCAACAATGGCATGAAAGAAAAAATTAAAAATAAAATAATTTTAACAGTATTAGAGCACAAACTTTGGAAGAAACAAAGACTCAATTTGGACATTGAACCTCCTTGGGCAGACACATATTTAAACAATATTATGCAAACTGTACACCCATGCATAAATTTCAATTCATTAGTGTTAAACATGTGGGAAATGCACCGTTAAGTACTACTGATACATAATAATCCATAATAATCCCTATAAAATGCATGCTTTGGAATTAATATTTGGTGCAGAGGTGAAACAGGACAGTGGATACTGTATACACAGTTACTTGGCAGCCACTTGTAGCGTACAGGAGGGATTCTCAGACAGCAGAGTTAAGCTCAGTCTTATGATCCCTGTAGCTTTAAAGACGTCCAGCTCAAAGGAAATGCATAAGAGAGGTCACCATGGGTTCACCTTAACCTTTCCATCCTCGTCTCAAGTGCCAGACAGATAGTGGATAGAGGGAGAGCGTGAAAAGGTCAAGGAGCCTGAGGGGTGCACACTTCCCCTTCTATAAAACACAAGGCCCTTCCCCTGCAGAGCCGTTCAGAGTTTGGCTCCCAGTTTGTAAACCTGAATTAAAGCAGTAAGTGTGTGGCTGACGATGATGAAACAAACAGAAATTTTTTGTTGTAATTCCCTGAAATCATTTTGGCTGTCTCACCTTTAGAGGTGTTGCATCATGCTGAATGTCAATCACAAATAGGCACCACTGGTTTTGTGTGTCTCGTGACCAAATGTGATGGACATCAAACTAAATGTGACGCATCTAAAGGTAAGAATGGCTGTGAATCTCAGTCTGTTCCTTACACAAAGCTATCATATGGACTTATGGTGTACTCATATGGACTACAAATTGGACCTTTTGACCTTTACAGGTGTATGGAAGCCCGTTTCCGCCACTGAATATATATATATTTTTTTTAAAGGTACCTGCAACTCACGATTGTGAGATATAAACTCATTACAAGATATAAATCCTGCTCTGTGGAAAAAAAAAAAAAAAAGAATTGCTCACAATTCTGACTTTATTGCTTGTCAAAGTCTGAATTCTGAGATATAAACTTGCAGTTCAGAGGAAAAATGTCAAAATTGAGAGGAAAATAGTCAGAGCTGCGAGATAAAAAGTTGTCCTGACTTTATAACTCACAATTCTGAGAAAAAAGTAAGAATTGTGAGATAAAAAGTCCCAATTACCTTTTTTATTTTTTTATTCGGTGTCCGAAACAGGCTTCCATGTTCATTTTTGACATTTGAAAGTGCAAATCATTTATCAGGATCTACAATATCTAAACAATAACTTAAAACAAGCAGATGCACATCATAAACACTGAAAAAAAAAAACTGCTGAAATCTTCTGAATGATGTGCAGGAATATAACACGCTTTAACATAACATATGACAGATTAGAAAACCCCCCAAAAGCCACTTTCCAGGATTTGAGTAAAAATTAAGGCCTAAAACTCGACATATTGTCAGTGAAAGGAGGTTATTAACATTCCAAAAATGTTACTTTTCAAACTAAATATTATGCTTTATTTTAATTAATAAAACATTCAACCTTGTTATTAAAACTGGCAACATGTCTAAATACAATGTACAATTCTAACTTGTATGTTTTTTAACAATGAATATTAATTAAACTTAAAAAATAAATACAATAAAATATACTTTTTTTAGTTGTTTAACTACAATTATTATTAGTCATTTTCAATAATTTTAAATTACATTGCCCATGAATTGAAGACGATTTTCTTGCAATAACCTGAGTAACAGGGTTGATGTTTATGCTCGGAGACTACAGTCGACTCTAAAAAAATAAAATTTGGAAAACATGAATAAAATTATTTCCTTGTCTTCGTGTAATACTGTAGAAAGGGTCCAAATGATGTTCTATATTGGATACAGACCATAGTTTTCAAAAAGAAAAGTGGGATTTGTCATTTGAAAGTGCCAAAAATGACATCTTGCAGAGACGGCCTGGACTGCAGCAGCATGGCAATTTCTGCAGGTCTTTCCAGCAAAACGACTGTCCTTTATACAACACAGATTCAAAAGAAGCAGCAGACAATCCATTCACATGTGTTCGGGGGTCATTGTGTGGAGAGCATCGCATCAGAAGTGATGGAGAGTCTGAATGGATGCATAAGATGACACTGCATCTTACAGCTGCATTAATATTTCAGGCCATCTTCGATTGAGTTTTTTTTTTCCTCTCACCTTTTATAGATCTTTTTATTTAGTTTTGAAAGACTATCAAGGTTAGCAGCATTTAGTGATTTAGCTTATATTCTTTGCCCTGGCGCGTTTGAAATGATAATGGCACTCCTAAAATATGGCATGAATGTCAGAAAGTCAAGACTTTGTGTGCTGGTTTTCAGACAAGGTTTAACTTGCATACAATTATGGCTGAATAGAAATATTGGATTATAAAATGGGAGAGAAATACTTTTTGACATTCATTTGCAGCTGTAACGCAGCGTTCAGGGTCAAAGAACAATTACACCGCCTGAATTCTAATATCTGCATGAAATAAAGTTCCAGAGATGATCTGCTACAGCAGAAAACACACACACGCCAGCCATTAAATAAAACAGCCAGGATGAAGACATTATTCTTTATTATTCTTTATAACTGATGTCCTGCACAATTGCCGCTTCAACATGGCCCCTGATGAAAGAATACATGAATAATTGCAGGCCGGGACCGAGACCAGAATGAAAGAGACGAGTCCAGATCGTCCATCAGAGCGGCAGAGCAGAAATAATCAAGGCCTTTGACTCTCCTAACCAGCGCTTCTTGAGATCCAATGCAGACTCATCAAAGGGCATGTTTTATGGACAGCTCACTTTTAGCACCCAAAAATAATGAATGCATTTGATCCGACATGAAAGAGACAGGAGGCTGGCTCGTCTGCTGGCGGACAGCAGACAGATAATTAATAATCAAATTAAAGAAGAGTTTCCACCACCCCACCATCCACCGCCGTATGTTAAGACAAAGCAGTTATGAGAGCTGACGCTGCTAAAGGTGAATGATGTCAGCTCTGATTCTCAAGAGTGAGAGCACTATATACACATATACACGTGCTTCTCTATGCTTTAATTATATTATATTGAACTATTATAATTTATTATTAGAATTATAAATTATAACTTTAATAATTCACTATGCATTAATAATCACTTATTTACTATTATATTATACATTTATATTATAAATGTATAAATGTAAATTTCCTGTTTCTGAGACAGGGAAATTAAATGTATTTAAATAAATATATTAAATAAATAAACAAACGAATGAATGAACAAATGAATGAATGTAATTGAAACTTTTCAGACTTGTTTTATTCACAGTTATGGGTTAATATCTCACAATTATGACTTTTATTGCAATTTTGAGGAAAAAATTCCAAATCTTGAGATATTAAAAAAGAAAGAAAACACTGAAAATAACCTCAAAATCTATAGATTAAAAAAAAAAAAAAATTTAATTGAGATATAAACTTGCAATTGTGAGGAAAAAGGTCAGAATTGTGAGACAAAAAAAATTGCAATTACCTTTTTAATATTTTATTGTGTGTTTTTTTTTTTTTTTTTGAGGGGGGGTCAGAACTGCGAGATTCAAAAATCACAATTACCTTATTATTATTATTTTTAATTAGTTTATTTTTTTAGTTTTTTATTCCATAGTGGAAACAGGCAACCACAGTATTATACTGGTACATTTTGAGGGGGGAAAAAACAATGAGTACATTATCAGACACTGATAAGCATCTTGGCACTGTCTGAGTCTGACACAAAGTTTGGGAGAGTCACTGATGAATGAACACTTTTCTGCAGTAAACAGCTGATCTGGTCTATTCTAGAGGTTACTGCCCTAAACACTGACATGTTTCAACTGCAAGGCGCAACGAAATACACCTAAACCTTTGTGCTTAAAATATATTGTGACACTGTCAGAGCAGCAGATGAGAATGCTGTTGTTATTTGAATACATTTTACTTTTAGTGCTGTCATGAAAACCCTGATTATATGCTGCATTTATGGCCCCATATACTGATGGAAGCGTTTTTAAAGCCAAATCTAGACAGAATTTATTTTTTGCTGAATAAAGAACCAGCTTTCCGAAAAAGCTATCTTCTCAAAATGAGTTTCATTACCACACAAAATCACTGGTAACACTGCAGTAAAGCTCAACACGCAGAGGCAAAATCACTAAACAGTTACTAAAACCTGCATCATATTCACTAACAAGCCCAAATCCAGTTTAATCAGGTGCTATAAACTGTCCTACGACGTGTGTGTGTTTGAATAAAACCATTGTCATGTAGAACCGCAGCACGTAATTTGCGTTCAGCACAGTTTTTTTGGGTTTGTCAACATTGTTACCTGATTTCCATAATTCCTGAAATGAATAACACAGACGGCAAACAAACAACGCTATCTGAGTTCATTCTGAATGAATTTCTCTCACGTTACGTACTGAAAATAAGCATAACTAGGCCAAAATGAGCTTTCTTTCTCATCAAAGCATGTATTATCGTCACGTTTATGCTGAACTACTAGCCATGAGTGATTTTTAAGAAGAAAATGAAACATCAGAGAAGAGTGGACTCCTGGGGAAGATGGTCCTTGGAGCAGAAACCGGGAACAAGAGAATGTGCTTCATCTTAATGAGGTTAAAATGAAGCAACAGGCAAACTGTACAGTAATAATATAACACTTGTGCTTGTTTGCTTGAACAAAAAGCAGACTAACTCTATTTGGCCTTTTTGTTAGTCGGCCAACTGTGGTTTTCATCTCACAATCAAAAGGATGATATTTATCCCGTTTCTGCAGCTATAAGCCAGCTGATACGTTTCATGCTTTTTCATTTTGTTTTCTTTTTTTTTTTTTTCTAGTTTTTGAAAATATCCGTGTTTATTCCAGTTGATATGAATTCATGCATTATTGCAGGTCATGCACAATATTTGATTCTTTCCTCTCTGTGGCATTGAATCATTCTAGCATTTCAGCGCACATTGCAGCAGTTGTCATAAATTATTGAATGTGAAAGCTTGTGTAAACCATGCGGTGTTACCTCAGAGGGCCCTCATCAGAAAGCCGCGTCACACCCGCGATACAGCCACGGCTCTCGGATTATGTATGCCAAGCTCCCTGCCCAGGAGGTTTAGACCCGGTCCTCTGATGAGGGTTCCCACCAAGCAATTACACTCTAGAAGTATGGCTGGAGTACTTAACAGGACCATAAGGGACCGCTGTCTGGAATATGGAACAAACACGAGCACTGAGGGAGAAATTGAACTAGGAATAGCGCAGATGGCGCAAAGCATGAGTGTGTGGTGCTGTGCCTCTTTAGAAGGATGGAGACCAATTACCAGAAGAGTTGAGTGCATGTTATGTAAGGAACTAATTAGATAAGATTCAGAATGGGCTTGTTTTCTGAATGTTGATCAAATCTATACAAGTCTAATAGGCTGCCACATTAAAATACGGATAGTCTGTTCTGTTTTTTAGTGACTCTTTCTGAGGGTAAATGCACCAGTAGGGGGTACATGCATCTTGATTTTAAAAAAATTAGATATTTTGACTAGAAACAAGACAAAACAGTATTAAGTAAGATAAGATTTTTTTTTTTTTTTACAGTGAAGTGACTGTCTTTACGAGGGAATCATTGATTGATGCATTCAACAGATTCATGCAAAAACCTGATTTATTTTGGACCAAATTAAATCCCAATTTGCCTACTTCCCTACTATATAGGGTGAATTCGGGGATATTGGAACAGTTTTTGCCAATTAGATCATAGGGAAAAAAATGTCCTAGTTAACTCGAATTAACCCCTAGTAAGCGAGTAGGATGACCTACTACTTTTGGCAGGATTCTTATGTGTGCATCTGACGGACATCTGATGGATTTTAATATATCATGAGGCCACAACAAAAAAGTTCTGAATGGCAGTTAAGCGACACAACTGATCATGACGACAACATGGCGAAAGAAGTACGTCCATATCATATTCATATTATATAGAACATGTTTTTTTTTTTTTTTCGTTAATAGTCACAAAGTAATACTTCCTCAAAATAAGTACTTAAGTAAGTCATTGAATCATTTACTCGACTAAATCGTAAAAAAAAGCGATTCTGAAAGTGTACTTCCCTAAGTACACTAATTGTGTGAATCACTGAGAGATGCGCAAATGTGATTAATCTTTGTCTATTGTTGCACTGTCAATGAAAACATCTCCGAACGAAGCCAAAGCAACTGACAATGTGTCTCTAAATTATAACTTCCTCAATATTAACTTATTTTTATTGTATAGATTTGTATGTTATTGTTGTATTCACCTTATTTTTTAACATACGAAGAGCGCAGCCATTTGTAACTTGAATGTGCAAGGCTTCCTGGATGCAGGACGGTAAATTGATAAAAAAAACAAAAAAACAAAAAGAAAACAAAAAAAACAAGGTATAAAAACTTAATCTGTGTTTTTTTTTTTTGTTTGTTTTTTTTGTATACAGTGTCAATCGGAAGACTATGGAGGCTTGTTTCCACTACTAAATAAATAAATAGTGATCAAAAGTTGCAATTACCTTATTCATGCATTCATTCATGTATTTATTTATGCATGCATGCATGCATGTATGTACAGTATGTATGTTATACTGTAGTGGAAACAAACTTTCATAGTCTTACAAAACTCACAGTTACGAGAAAAAAGTCAGAATATGCCCGTCTAGTGCATGTTTAAATTAAATAAAAATAATAAAAAAGCATTGCAGTGGAATGCAAAAATGATTTCTGTCTGAATAACAGCTAGCTGCTGTAATCGGTCTGGAGCTGTAGGCCTACCAGTAATTATTATTAAGGATGGTCATATTTACATTATTTTAAATGCTCTCTTTGGGTTCGCTCTGTTTCCGCCATTGAGAAACGTTTTAGCATAAATTAAGTATTGATTTTGTACAGTGCCTTGTGTACCCGTTCAAATTTATTAGCTGAAAAACCAAGAGCTGGTGAATGCAGTTAATTTCAAAGAGTCACATAATACCCTTCATGGGTCATACTGTACAGCCAAAGAAGTAAAACATCTCTGTGTTTTAGGGTCTCGGTATTTCAGAGATCTAATCAGCCAAGGCATTTTGATCTGTATTAATAATTACAACCAGGACAAAAGATGCCAAATCAACCAGCCAAAGGACAATTAATGGGACAGAAGAACTCATTAAAGTGGTGTGTGTGTGTGTGTGTGTGTGTATATATATATATATATATATATATTTTTTTTTTTTTTTTTTTTTCTGCATTAATACTTGCTATCTTATATTTGCAGGGACATGAGACTGTCAAACTCCATAAAAGCACCATAAACTTATCACGAAAGCAGCCCATATAAAGTCATATGTATGCTTTTAGAAATTATTCAAATCATTATAAAAACCTAATGTTTTGCTACATATTTTTAAAAGCATCTTACATCTTAATATATTTTTCCATTTTCTCATTTTCTTTCCATTTGTTCAGCCTTCCTTTAAATTCCAGTTTCACGCTGACTTGCAAAAGGCTTTCTTTTTTTCCCACATCTCTTGCAAAGAGTTTTAACCTGTGCCCTCTCCTTTGCCTCTTATGCATGGATGCCTTAAACGGCGTTCCCTACTGAGTGGCCTACTCTGGCACCAATGCACGCTTAAGCCCCAAGGTTTACTTTTAAATTTGGGATTCCACCTCACACATTAGAGGAATGTCAGGGCTGAGCAAACACATTAACGTCACAGCAGAGTCCCTCCGTCTCACCTCCTCCTCCTCACTCACTCTGCTTTCAAGCCATTTTTTAGTGCACAGAAAAATTGCAGAGGCATTTTTCAATAGAAAATGGCATGAGCTATTATGGCGAGTGAATGGATGTTACATTATTTATATTTATATATTATAATAATTTTATTCTTTATTTTGTATGTATTTTACATTACTTTATTACATTTTATATTATAATATGCAATGAATAAATGTAATAATATTTAATTCACTTTTTTGTAATTTGCAATCTAGCTACTTTTTCAGTGGACTAGAAGATATCTAGCCCATTGAAATATCATATTTAGTGACATTTAATGTGTCTCTATTTTAAGATCTTTGTCAGTTAATTGTTTTTTCAGAGATGTTTTTGTATTCCTGTTTATTTGGAGATTCTTAGTAATTTAACAAATGATTTGTGCTCACCACAATATAATTCCCTAATATCAATTATCTATCTAATTGAAAATATTTAGAGAAATGGGTGCAGACGTAGATAAGAAACCGTTTTTTTTATTTTCCCCCATAAAAAGTATAAAAGGTTTGCAGCAATTAGCAAGTGAACTGTTAAATAAGTGTATGAGTATTCTGGCCCACTTCCTTAAGTACACTAATTGTGTTTACTGGAATCACTGCTGAACAAGAGTATTCTAAATTTACCAGCAAATTAAAAATGACTCATAAATTACCACTCTCATGTGAGACGCATTTTCGCTATTTAGTTCCCTTAAATTAACCCCGCAGCTGTCTCCCTCTGCCAATTTTGTTTCAGCAATGCATTCTGTCACTGGGATGGAAGCAGTGCAGCTCCATAACGAGAAAGAACTGAACATGTTTATTGTTCATTCCATGCTTTTATAGGCCTTTAATAAAATAAAATAAAATATGGTCACTTGGTCACAATATCTACCACTATTTATTTATTTATTTACTTACTTATTCATTTTTGTTGTACCTGTACAATGACAATAAGTGCTTGACTTTGTCTCCACAATGTTGTAGTTTTAGCCTCTACCAGCAGGGGGTGATAACAAGCTAACAAGCCAAACCTTGACTGCATGCAAAGAAATACAAAATAAATAATAAACAAAATTAAAAAAAAAAAAAAAATGATTGCAGAATTATACTGTTGCCTGTATGCCAGTGGCTTATATTGAAAATATATTTTAAAAAATAATAATAATCTTAATTATAAAATCACCTAAAGTGGACTATTCTTTCATTTTATTTTATTTTTATTTTTTACTCTTTACAGTTTTTTTATTTTATTTTTTTGACACTAGTACAAAAACAGCCCACTTAGCACTTCTGTCTCCTAAAATAATTTAAATATGTACACTTCATAACTTCCATCAGGGCACCAAATGGATGCTATTTTTGCCTTTGGGTGCAACATTAAGCTTGCAAATCTAAATGTGAAACGAACTAGAGAACAAGTCAGAAAAGTGGAAGCAATATTGCTATTGCATTATGGAATAGCAGAGAAAGCATACTAAACTTCCTGATGCACTCAACAGTTGTCTTGGTCTCAGAAATGGTTGATTGTGTTCAAAGCAGACTTGATTTGTTAGATGCTCACATTCTCTGATTATCTGCCTAGCATCAAATGCTTTTAACATATAATCTTTGCTCTTAATTGAAAACTCTTAACAGCCCAGTGAATTGCCATATTCAGCGCTGCTAATGAGATTCAGGCTATTACACCCAGACATATTTAATTGTTTGTGTTTAATTACACCATGTCAGAGAAATGGCAATGATGAGAGACCAGGTCTGCTGTCATTACTAAAGCCCAGGTCAGTGTTGTTCATTCTGTGGCATCAGGCAGGATTTCAGACGGTGTTTGAGAATGTGTGGCAGACAGTACTTCTCAGAAACTTCATATAAAAATGAGATTTTTCAAATTCTATTTTCTGCAGTGAGTCAATTATATTGAAATGACAGAGGTGGCATTCAGTGCTGATCAGCCCAAACGAGCTGGATTGAGCGAGGGCTGCACAGCAGCGATGAATGTGTGTCTCACATCGGTTCACAAACGCTCGCCTCACAGCTGCAGACACCTACAGCCCTATCTATCTATCTATCTATCTATCTATCTGTCTGTCTGTCTGTCTGTCTGTCTGTCCGTCCGTCCGTCCATCCATCCATCCATCTATCTATCTATCTATCTATCTATCTATCTATCTATCTATCTATCTATCTATCTATCTATCTATCTATCTATCTATCTATCTATCTATCTATCGATCTATCGATCTATCGATCTATCTATCTATCTATCTATCTATCTATCTATCTATCTATCTATCTATCTATCTATCTATCTATCTATCTATCTATCTATCGATCTATCGATCTGTCTGTCCATCTATCTATCTATCTATCTATCTATCTATCTATCTATCTATCTATCTATCTATCTATCTATCTATCGATCTATCGATCTGTCTGTCCATCTATCTATCTATCTATCTATCTATCTATCTATCTATCTATCTATCGATCTATCGATCTGTCTGTCCATCTATCTATCTATCTATCTATCTATCTATCTATCTATCTATCTATCTATCTATCTATCTATCTATCTATCTATCTATCTATCTATCTATCTATCTATCTATCTGTCCATCTATCTATCTATCTATCTATCTATCTATCTGTCTGTCTGTCTGTCTGTCTGTCTGTCTGTCTGTCTGTCTGTCTGTCCGTCCGTCCGTCCGTCCGTCCGTCCGTCCGTCCGTATCTATCTTTTTAAAGGGACAAGATGGCGGATGGTGGTGGCAAGAACGCACAGAGTGCTGCGAGTAAATCTCGAACAAAATCAGTGATTTACACAGCTACTGATCGTCAAGTCATAGTGGAGGTTGAATTTTTAAACTTTCTCATTATTAAGATGAAAACGTTGAGCCAAGACGATATCATCCTATTGGCTGTGAATCATTTTGGATCGGAATGGATTAAGAACTATTAAGAAAGTTCTCTTTGATCCCTGCCCTAGTTCCTCTCAATGCTATTTAGCACATAAAGGACCGCAAAAGGATGTGAACAATGTTAAGAGTAGTTTGAAATTACTTAATGAAGTCGGTGAAAATATCCCTCATTTTGTGTCACATAATCTAGATGAACTACCGCCGGTGACTTTTAACAGTGTTGATGTGTCCTGCCTGCCTGGGAAGCTCGGGCGATTAAGTATGGATATTTCTGCGATGAAACGGGCCATGTCTGCACAGACTAATATCTGTGAAGATCTTCACGTCGTTACAGTGGATATAAATCAACGACTGTGTGTGATTGAACAACTTGGCCCTGGTAGAGGAAATGCATCCTTTCCTCAGGTAAACGAGGAGGTGCAGAGCAAGGGGCTGGAGGCTCACGAGTCCTCGGTTTATGAGCAACCTGATTTGGATCGAGCGAGTTCGTCTGCCTCCAGGATCGGAAAGGAGGCTTTAAGTCGACGCTTAGAGGGTGATACGGTGCGGGTGCCTGGAGCTTCGGCCCTCGTCACTAGCGTCGCAGAAGAAACATCAGAGGTGGAATCGAGAAGTAACTTGGTCATGTCACCTGCAAGGAGCCGTGTGATGAAGGAGGGTCGGCATCAGAAAGATGTAAGTGAGAATGTTGATGTGCGGCCTAAGCCCCGTGCAAACCAATCAAAAGGGAAGAAGCCTGGTGGTATTGTTGGAACATGTGCTGGGGGAAGTATACAAGCTGTGAAGACTAAGCTGGTGAGTGTTTTTGCCACAAAATTTCCGCCTGGCTTAGACTCGGAGACATTGGCTAATTATTTGAAAACTAAACTCCAACGTGACGTTATTTATCAAAAGATGGACACTCGATATAGCTCTTTTAAAGGAGCTGTTGTATGTGAAAATGTGGGTGATATGTTTGATCCACAGCTTTGGCCAGATGGGGTGTTTGTACGACGATTTTATGAGGCACGCAAACCCAGGATAAACGTAGCCCCAGTGACTGTAGAAACATCTAATGGAACAAGAGGTGTGTGTGCACCGGAGGCGCATGCCTCTGCTTAAATGAGTTTCTGCATATGACTTATGAACCTTAGAATAGTATCATACAACTCACGTGGGTTGCGCTTGGGACATAGTGTTTGTGATAAGGCGCTTTGGTAGGCTCTTGCAGAATGCAGATATTGTATGTATACAAGAAACTTTCTTATCAAAACAAGATCTAGATAAACTTAATTCTGTTAATGATTTTTATGGTGTGGGAGAATCTACAACAGATTTAAGTTTGGGAATAGTGCGTGGCAGAATACCAGGGGGTGTGGCCATTTTATGGCATAAGAAATATGATTCACTGATAAGTGTGATCAGATTAGAGGTGGATTGATGTATAGCAATCAAAGTGGAACATAGTAAGAATGCATTTGTAATTTTGAATGTGTATACCCCTTATGAATGCTGTCAAAATGAAGATGAATACATCAATAGGCTTGCTTTTTTAAGTTCATTTATTACGGAAAGTGTATGTATATTTGTAGTAGGGGATATGAATGCTGATATATCTGATGAGAACTCTTTGTTTGGTCAACATCTAATTAGGTTTTGCCAGAATAATAATTAATTTTATCTAGCCAAAAATTGTTACCAATAGATAGTTATACATATATCAGTGAAGCATGGAACACTCTATATCAGTCTTGGCTGCATCACTGTATATGCACAGATGATGCACATGATTGTCTAGAGAAACTTGAGGTATTGTATGACCTGGCCACAGCAGATCATATACCTGTTTTTATGATGCTAAATGTTGAAAGTTTACCTGAGTTGAGCAATTATGATAATCATGAGAATTGTTGGAAATTATGGAAATTAGATTGGGCACATCTTACAGCAAATGACCTTTGGCAATATAAAGAATCAACAGAGAAGAGTTTAAGTAACATAGCTGAGACAATTATGTGTGATAATGTTAACTGTAAGAATCCTAAACATATTAATGACCTACGTTTGATGTAGGATGAAATAGTGTATTGTTTAAATAATGCCAGGAGACCTTTTTGTCAAAAAGTAGTTAAAAGTTAACTTTTTAGGGCTGGATGGAATAAATATATATCTGAATTGCATTTGGAGGCTAGAGATGCTTTTAAAAATTGAGTTTTCAAGGTATGGTCCAGAATTTGAGAATGGTTTATTAAAAGAAATTAAACCACGAGAGCAAATTTCAGAAAAGTGATGTTCATGATTTTTGGAAAGAAGTTAAGGTAATTATTAATAGTAAAGTACCGCTGCCAGCTAGTATTGAAGGGGTTGGGGCTGAGAATATTGTCAAATTGTGGCGACAATATTATAGGGATATTATTAATCGTGTTGAGAGGCAGGAATTTGATGTAGGTCATGTACAGAGTGATATTGGTGTGATTATTAGACCTTCTGAGGTTAACTGTGCTATTGAGAAATTGGCAGTAAATAAAGCATGTGGCACAGATTTAACAGTAGCTGAACATCTGAAGTATGCTAGCCAAAAAAAATAAATAATTGTGTTACCTGCTTTGTGTCTTACAGGATTTTTGATACATGGTGTGTTACCTCAATCTATGTTGACAGTTTTATTAGTACCAGTAATTAAAGATAAAACTAGTAAAATGTGCAGTATAGAAAAGTATTGGCCAATTGCCTTAGCAAATATCATCTCAAAAGTATTTGAGCATATCCTTATGGATAGGCTCAAAGAATATTTGGTAGCTACAGATAATCAATTTGGTTTTAAGGGGAAGCACGGTACTGATTTATGCATATATTCGCTAAAGGAAGTGGTTAGTGTGTATAATAGACACAATTCTACAGTATTTATGTGCTTTTTAGATGCTTCCAAGGCATTTGATCGAATTAATCACACTAAGCTGTTTATGAAGTTACAAGACAGAGCGGTTCCTCCCTATTTGATTATGATTTTATAGTACTGGTATATACATCAACCTATACAAGTCAGATGGGGTAGGAATGTTGCGGCACCCTTTTATGTGACGAATGGGGTTCGGCAAGGTGGAATATTATCACCTCTTCTTTTTAATTTGTATATGGATGATCTCTCTGTTGAGTTAAATGAATGTAAAACTGGACGTGTAATAGGAGATAGTGTTATTAATCATTTGATGCATGCTGATGATTTAGTTATTCTGTCCCCTTGTAGTTCCGGGCTACAACAGTTGCTACGTGTAAATTCATATTATGGTGTGCAGCATGATATTGTATTTAATAAGAAAAAGAGTGTGGTTATGATTGTTAAAACTAAAGAGGATCGTAAACAAAAGTTTCCCTCCTTTTATTTAGGTGACCAAGTATTAAATGTGGTAAATAAAATAAAATATCTGGGTCACATTATTAGATATGATTTAAATGATGATGATGATGATGATAATGTGCAAGTTATATGGACAGGCAAATATGTTGGCTCGTAAATTTTACATGTGCACTGTTGATGTCAAAACAGCACGTTTTAGAGAGTACTGTACTTCATTTTATACGTCACCCTCATGGTGTAGTTCTAAAATGAAAAGCTTCAGGTGGCATTTAATGATGCATTAAGAATCCTGCTTAAGTTCCCAAGGTGGATGAGTGCAAGCCAGCTGTTTGTATCTAGTGATGTTCCTACTTTGCATGCCGTTTTGAGGAATTATATGTATAGTTTCATGTGTCGATTAAGTGATTCAAGAAATACAATTATAATAGCCTTAAATGATCCCACATTAAGTGATACAAGGTATTCGTCCTTGGTCTGGAAGTACTGGAATTCAAGTTCATATGTTTTTTTCTTAAGTGATTGTTGTATGTGAATGTATGTCATTTTCTTCTATCTATCTATTTTTCCAGTTTGCCTTGCATTATGTACTATAGAACAGTGGCCTGCGTGTACCTAAAGCTGCACAGGCTTGAAAAAGAGTAAACCAGGAGAAAAGTAAATAAATAGGAGTTGAGAGATGCTACTGTAGATTAGCATCTGAGACGCGACAGGGGATGGCGGCATATCCCAGTTAACTCTAAAGACGAGATGTGTGACAGCTATGATGCATTACTGGTGGAAAGCAACAGAACCTGAAGGCAATCAATCTTCACTTTAATTCAAAGCTGCTCGCTTCATCATGTTGTCAAAGAGCGCAGCCGCGTGGGTTCGAGCCGAAGCGCGCTGATCGCAAACGCAGAAAAAAAGATGATCGATTAGCTAATAGAAGAAACGGAGCCATTGGAATCTTCTCATTTGTTAGGATGCTAATGACGACCTTGATTTATTGCTGTTGACGGCGCGCAAGTGACACACCAAGAAAGTTTTGTCACTTGTTTTGGCTCGTCATGGATTTTCATTGATATTCAAGGGCTAACCTTTAGCAGTAAGATGGAGTTCACTCCCATGTGACATTTTCATTTCTCACAGTTTGCAGGAGTGTTGAGTGAGGAGCCGAGGTGCAAAGAGGGCTCTGTTTGATTCGCTGCTCGCTTCTCCAAGCTATGAGAAGAGACACTGAGCCAAGCGTATTAGGCCATGAAGGTCTCTCAAAACAGACTTCAGTTAATGGCCCCCCTGTTTCACAGAAAAAGCCAAAAGAAGCGGATATGCAAATCATTACTTTCAAATTGAGGTGAATGTTTAATTGTACATCCTGTAGAGAGAGATTCACTAAAGTCCCAGCAGAAAAGGAGGAAATTCTTAAAAAGAAACAAATTATTACTATTATTATTAATATTTGTATTTTATCTTTTAAAGTCAGCATGAAATTCTACTGTATACCCCACTGAGTATACGGAAATGTAATATATGATCTATATACTGGCATATATGTTAAGGCCATTTATAATTTTCACATACAGTATACACATTTTCTGGGTAGAGGAAGATATGGCTTTATATATATATATATATATATATATATATCAACAGTATATTTTATTTATATACGCAACTTAATTAAAACACACAAAAATTTGTATGTCTATATGTTTTGTAATAAATTGTATAACAAATGCATGTTTATATTTTACATTTACTAACAGAATATCAACTTATGTCAAAATCTATTATACAAATATAAACATTCATATTTGTATAGGCTAGATATATATGTTAATATTTTAATTAATAATGTAATTGTTCCAATTTATAATAGGTTTCATATATGTTTTTACTTCATGTGACACTATATGGAAATTTATATACATTTGTGTATGGGTTGTTTTTCAATAATGCATATTTTATTAAATAATAATAATAATTAAAAAAAAAGCTTTCTTTTAAAATTTGAACTATACTTTTCAGCTGATGCCTTTTTGAAGTTGTCAATATATATTTTGTTAAATATCTTTGTTTTAATTGTAATAACGTCACATTATAAGAATAATGAGTTGCGTTTCACATTATTTCACCAATGCATTTCACGTTGACTTTAAGCTGCACAACAAAATTATTGTTTGTTTTGAATGAACGCATCCAGACCACAGCAAGACAAAGTGCTTCACTGTGCACGTGCTGATTTATGTCTTCAATTATCCTTCATTTGCATTGGACTGATCAGAAGAGTGAATTGTGAGATATCATAAAGCAGAGAAATATGCTAAACATAATTCCATTAAGATCAGAGGCATAACCGAACAGCATTTTCTTGCAGGGTGAGATGTGTCTTCTTGTTGCCTGTTTATGGTCACATATATTTAACAGGAGGACCTTTTTTGTGCAGTGGACAACTACAGAGAAAGAAAGGTGGGTCTTTCTAGCAGATCATAAACAATGGCAACAAAAGTGCCTCAAAGCCCTCGGAAACTATCTAGATTAGGCTGTGAGACCAGTATTTAACAGGGTTGCTCTGACATAAGCCATAAGCAGAGGAGAGGCAATGATAATAGGCTTCAGAATGGCCTTTCACTTGACTTGCATCAGGGCTTCACACCTCAGCACTCGAGGTTTGACCTGCACATGAAAGCACTGCTTTCATAGGGGAATCATCTCTGAAGGTCAGGATATATTGCCGTTGTGTTGCACTACTCAAACTGCCGGACACAGAGAGAATCTCATCTTGTTTTGGCTTTTGTGTTGTTATTGAAACTTTGTTTGTTTTAGTCATAGATTTCATCTTTTGCCATAATATTATTCAAAAGTTTATTTATTTTTTTAATAACCGTTTGAATAAAGTATATTCCCACACCCATGAATATTAGAGATAAATCTTTCCCTGACAAAAGAGATTAAGATATACTAACCTGAGAATCATTTTTATAATAATATTTTCTTATATATAGTGTGTTTTCTATCAGCTATTTAGAATCAGAACTAAATGCTAAATTGGCTAAACAAGTTAAAGGGGTCATCGGATTCCCATTTTCCTCAAGTTGATATGATTCTTTAGGGTCTTAATGAAAAGTGTATAACATACTTTGGTTAAAATTTCTCAATGGTAGTGTAAAACAGATCCCTTTTACCTTGCCAAAAACAGCTCTATTCACAGCAAGCCGTTTTGGTGCATTAAATGCTAATGATCTCTGCTGACCCCACCCCTCTGTTTTGTGGGGTGACAAGGCGTTCTTGTGAGTCTGTAAACTTTAGCCGCATTCATCAGGGAACTTGCTGTCTAGCACATTATTAGATTTGCAAAAAACATTAAAAAATACTTGTACTTGCTTCTTCTGTAGGTGAGGCTGGATCACGAATGATTCGCGAGAACATAGATGCATTTAGGTAGATCGGGGGAGCATTCCCTTCAGAAACAAAAGTAATCCACTGCGTCTTCAGCGGCTCAGATGTTGGGAGTAAATGACAACTGTTATGTTCATCATTACATCCAACAACTAATCACCTCAGTCGCTCAGGAGTCATTCTTGTCTACATCTGCTCCGGCGTCGAAACAATGGAGGACTGATGACAGCTCACTCAGGGTGGGTCTAAGGTAAAACACCAGTGTCAATCAACAATCGTGGGAGGGGTCTATATGACGTCAATTTGCCAAGAATCTGAGAACAGCTTGATTTGAGAAAGGGGTCATGAATTATCAATATTTTAAATAAAACCACTGGGTGGATTTTTATCATTATAGAGTAGTTGTAATGTGTACACACACTGCCAACATTTCCTACATTTTCAGTTGCTAATATCATGTGGCTCAAAATGTGTTATACAGTTCTATGTGCTATAGTCTTACCCCTCAAAACATCTAGTCATTAGTTCATTGTATAAGTCATTAAATGCAAAATGGTTGATCTAGTTGTCATAAACTGTGAAGCATATTTTCTACACATTTCTATTAGACTTTTTGTAAATTTGCCATGAATCGTGCAAGTGAATCTTGACTTTCACTGAGGAGAATATAGATCAACCAATTATAAACCAGTTCTCTGAAATAGCTCAAATAGCATCTCGTGAATCTTCAATTGGAAACCATATATAGACAGAGGACAACACAAGAGTTACAAATTCTGACAGTGGATGAACATCCAGAAAACGATCAGGTGCATGGTGGAAGGATACAGAGGCAAAACAGAGGAAGAAGCAGAAGAGGTCAAGGACAGAGGCGCATGTCAGATGAAATAAGGGCCACTATTGTGGACTATGTTGTCAATCATGGCCTTACAATGGCTGAAGGTTGCAGCTAAATATTGGGAGATCGACCATATCCTCAATTATTCAAACATTTTGAAACGGTCTCTTTCCCACATACAGTAATGTGTAAATTTGTACTTTTGAAATGGATATATGGCATAAGAAGCGCAGCCTTCTGCATTTCAGTACAGTAACTGTCATCCAAACTGTTTCCATAGTTTACATCAGGTAATACTAACAGAGTGCACTGTTATATTGACAACATGACTAAGCATTTTGACTATCTTGTTTGTGAACAATGACACAAGAACTTTTCATTCTGATGACACTAATATGTGCATTAGGGCTGCAACAACGAATCGATTAAATCGATAAAAATCGATTACTAAAAGCGTTGGCAACGAATTTCATAATCGATTCGTTGTGTCGCGCGACGCGGAGACGTTTGATTATTAAAAAAAAAAAAAAAAAACGAGCGGAGGTAGAGGAAAGATACATGGCGGAGGCAGAGAAATCCGTGCGACCCAAGTCATCCAAGGTGTGGGAGCAGGGGCGGCGTTTGCGTATGGCAGAGTATGCAGTTGCCATACCCTAGCCCAGTCAGGTGCTGTGAAAAATTATCCAAACTTGAGTCGCTTATAATTCGTTTTTATTATTTTAAATCAGAGAGTTTTAAAAATAGTAAACCAATGATAAGCATTAAAATAACTTGTCAGTAAAACTTCGTAACGCCATTGGATCATCGAGCTCTCAGCGAGACCTCGTACCTTCACCCCGCCTCCGTTCAGATTGACGCGCCGCGCACAGCCTGGAGAAGATGAGATCTCTGCTTTTTCGCAATGCAAGGGTGAATAAATAATTGGTGTTTGAATAGTACAGCGTTTTCTTTACTCAAACACTATGTCAGTAAAGGATAATGTTTTGTGTGTTTGAAGAGTGGAGAAGAATTAGTTATTTGCTGTCTATATACGTTTTAAATATCCTGTGCATTATGTGCATAAGCGCTTAATTTGAGATTTTGGCCAAGTGTATTAAACAACAAGAAAAACTAAGCGCTCATATAGCTACAATCAAAGTTATATAACCTGTAAAGTTGATGAAAGCATAATGCACTTAATGCACTTATGCACTGCATAACAGTTACAGCCGTTCTAACGACAGACAAAACACTCCATCTCCGTCATTCTCTGGTCAAAAACATTATTAACTCCATTTGAGCTTGATTTTCATATAATGTTAAGTGCAGGTGTCTGATACAATACCAACGCTAACGACGCAGTGTTGTTAAATTATTTAATTTTTGCACTCCCAGATGTAAAGCATACATGTGTATGTTTTTGTGTTAGTCCATTTTATTTTATTTTATTATTATTATAACAGCTCAGGGATGTTCAAGGAGTAACATGTTTGTGCACTTTCTAAAGATTTTAGTTCTGTTTTTGAATAAAGGGTTGGAAATGAATGCTTTTTTTTTTAATCCGATTCATCGATTAATCGAAAAAATAATCGACAGATTAATCGATTATTAAAATAATCGTTAGTTGCAGCCCTAATGTGCATTGACATAAATACTTACTTTTGAGAGATGAACTAAAGATTTTGAGTAAGTGACAGGCTTTTGCAGGAAATCCATTGTGTGGTGCTGTTTGTACAAACTGTTTTGAGATATGCACATGCTTCTTTGCAAATATTAAGGATGATTTGAGAAATGCACCAAAGCGACTGAGAAAAATGGTAAACTATAATTTAATTAAAAATTAGCACTGTGCGTCTTTTCATCTCATCAAAACAAGAAACACTAAAAAAATTAACATTTTCAGTAGTTTGTTGGTGCATTTTGTTTATGCTGACAGTCACTATGCACTACAATGTCCAGATCCACATCCACCTATAGGAATACAATGCCTATCACAGCATCCCTACTGTATATAAGGCCTATTCAGTATTATCCAGCAGTTTAATATAGCTTTGCTCAGGAGCTGATTAGATGGCCAATTTAGCCGTGGCATCTCTATAGGAGTTATGCAATCTGGCATATTGCGAGAGGGATTCGTTCCCCACATGGATTTCACACCTGATTCAAGTTTATGAGGTTGAACGTGAATTTGCCGCATATAAACTGCTTAATTTGGAAATTATCCGAGTGAGCACTGCATCAGCACTGCATCAGTGATAAGTTTATCTAGGTACCAGCAAGATACTAAGTCTATCTGCCAACATGCTGTGTTTAAGTCAGCAACATGATTCTTGCTTAAAGCTTATCTAGTTATCGGTAACATGCTTTTTAGTTAGATGCACAGTATGTAAGTAGAGGTTGAGGTTGCTTATTTAAACACTATCAACGTTATCAAGCAACATACTTGTTGCTTAAGGCTTTCCAGTTAATGCTCGTTGCTTAAGCTTTTGGGTCAATTGTCATCTTTGATGACAGCGGACCTGACAGAACTTTTTAATTGTGCATGCAGCTTGTGAGTGAACAATTTTTGGGGAATTTTCTCACAGTTCGGATTTTGAATTAGAAAATAAAATTGAAATTACACACTGTAAGTGATGAAATGGCGTTCCTTTAAGCAACCATGTGAAATATCTGCCGCACTACATCATTTCCTTTTTAAAAACTGGGGCATTACCAAAGAAACAAATTGGGATGTGCATAATCATAATGTGAAAGAGCTTTAACTGTGCAGGAGTGATGAAATGTGTTTTCTGTGTAATCATGAGCTCTGGATTCATTCAGCAGCTGTGTGTTCATCAGCTCATCGGAGAACAAATACCTGCACAAACACAATCAGTAAAGGAATTAAGAAATGAACGCTTTTGTTACATCTCGTTAAGCTGAAGTACAATCTTCTTTTATCTCAACTCATTTTCATGTACCACAAATAGGTAACATTCTTTCAAATGCATTGTCCAGCTACTAATAGGTCCCGGTTCATTACTCGGTCCCAGTTCAACTACTGCTTTAGACTTTGTAAACTCTATTTTAAACTGACATGATGCACATTTCCACAGCCGCTCATATGAAAGCATCGGACAGCTTGTGTCAAAGATGACCTCTAACTGAAGCCTCAATCTCCAGTGATAACCTTCAGTAATGGTGGGAGTGACTGACAGGCTCTTTACTGTATTGTTACTCTCCTTTTGACTTTATCCTGGATTTTGAGTTGGTTTATTTCAACCCAAGTTTTTCTCAACTATTGATCCAGCCTTGACTAACTGTTCAACTGTATGCGCTCTTCTAGTTTTGGGTTACAGTTGTTCAACTGCAAGGGGAAAAATGACTGTTTATAAAACACAGTCTTTATACAGTACTAACTGTTCAAAAGTTTGAGGTCAGTTAGACTTTGTGTTCCATGCTGCATTTATTTGATTAAAAATGCAGTAATAACAGTGAAACATTATTACAGTTTAAAATAGCTTTTTTCTGTGTGAATATCAAATATAATGTAATTTATTTCTGTGATCAAAGCTGTATTTTCAGCATCATTACTCCAATCTTCAGTGTCACATGATCTTCAGAAATCATTCTAATATTGCTTAAGCAATGTTGAAAACAGTTGTGCCCAATTTTTTTGAGGAAACTGAAGAATTATTATTATTTTTTTCAGGATTCACAGATGAATAGAAAGTTCAAAAGAACAGTATTTATTTGGAATATAAATATTCTGTAACATTATAAATGTCTTTACGGTCACTTTGATCAATTTAAAGCATTAATTTATAAATAAAAAAAATAATAATAATAATAAAAAAATGAGAGCTCTTAAAATTATTTCATTAGTATTATAATTTTTTTTTTAATATAGCTTTCTCTATGTATTCTAACCTTGTAGTTTTCAAGTGCTTGTCAATAATAAAACAGAAATGTAGCCGTGGTGTTTTTAAAGTCATATCCATGGATGGATGCTTTTATTGCTAATGTAACTAAGACAGCTTTTCGGCTCCTCGCAAGAAAGTCCATTCACTTTTGTGAGTCAGAAAATGAAAGCTCAAAAATGTGGTAAAGTGCCATAAAAGCTAAGAAACAGATGCACCGGTGCATCGTAATTGGAGTTGGAGTGTAAACCTGGGAGTTGAAAGTGCATTCACACTCTTGTAGAGCTAAAGCCGAGTGTGGAGAACAGCAGGAGTCCAGGGTGTCGCTCAGTTCAAGACCGCTGCCCTCCGAGAGCCGTGTGCACAAACACAGCTACCACATGATCTTGGGAAGCCGCTGCATTAAAAACATGCTAGATTTAGGTTTCACCACAGAGCAGAGCATCCCTTAAGTGACGGCACACTTCCAGCTGTGTTTGTGTGTAAAATAACGCTGCAGCATCGCTCATACAGCACAAAATAATAATAATAATAATAAAAAATAAATAAATAAATAAAAAATAAAAATATATATATATATATATATATATATATATATATCAAATGTACTTTTCAGTATATTTCAATCTGGCTATTTATATTTGCCAAAATATGATTCAAAATATATTTACATGAATATATATTCTACCAGTATATTTTTGTCCATGTTTTGTAGATTTTTGAAAATATATTTTAAATTTATAAATCATTCTGGGGTCGGCTGTCTCGCCGGCGAGACCAACTCAATTTTTTTAAGATCAGTGCAAAAGACATTAAAAATACTCTATTGATTTTGGTCACACAAATAAGTGTTATACATCAATCGAAACTGTTAAGTGTCTACTTTTTTTTTTTTTTTTGTGAACACTCACAATAACAACACAACTTTGTGCTTTTGGAAAAATAATAAAACAAACAGGGTGCGCTCTCTGTCTTCTCAGTCTCCGCGAACTGTTTTTAGAAACGCGTCACTAAAATTAACTGTAACTCAGCAAATACTCAACACAGAGACATGGGAGTTATATCTATAGAAAGCTTGAAGTGTCTATGAAGCAAGTCCTATCGAAAACAAACATTCTGTGATGAAGTAATCCCTATGAAACCAACACGATGTTCAGTCTGTCCCGTCTGACTCATTATCTCTAATGTGGTCCCGCCCCTGCGCGGCTCGCGCCGTTCATATGTAAATAGCCGCGTGGTACTTGCGCGCGTGCAAACGCCCAACAAACAAAGAGCGGAGATCCTGGTAGCGGCTACTGTTCGTTTCTGGAAGAAGACGCGCTGAGTAAAGGCAGGATTTCCCTCCAAAGAAGAACAGGATTTCATCCAGTAGAGGAGATCAATCTGATGAGTAAGTAATGTTTATTTTTTTGCATTAGTTAGGCAAGGCAAGGCAAGTTTATTTATCAACCTGATCTCACAGAATTCCGTGTAATGTTCACGGACTTAATTAACCTCCGAATCTGTGGTGGCATCACAGAATCGCCGAAAATTCCGTGCTGGGCTCACAGAAGGCATCAGCCGTGGTCCATGCACGGATTCACTGGTTCAACACCAGCGCTGCATCGGACCACGTAAAAAGAGTGACTCCGATGCAGTTATACTTTCACTGGAGTACCTGACCCCACCCCTACCCTAAACCTACCCAGTTCTGAACAATAATGATGACGATAAATTATCGCATCGGCATATTGAAAGTGTTGAACCAGTGGATCCGTGCGTGGTTCACGGCTGATGCCTGTCACTGACTTACATTGGTATCACTTCTGTGAGCCCATCACGGAATTTTCGGCGATTCCGTGATGCCACCACAGATTCGGAGGTTAATTAAGTCCGTGAACATTACACGGAATTCTGTGAGATCATGTTGTTATTTATATAGCACATTTCATACACAGTGGTAATTCAAAGTGCTTTACATAAAAGGAACTGAAATAGTCATTAAAAATAATCATAATAACAAGAAATTAAAAATAATAATAATCACAACAATAAAAACAAAGTGATTTTAAAAATTGATTTAAAAAGAATTTAAAACATTTAAGAATAGAAAGTGATTATATATAGTGTAATCAGTTTGGACGTAGCACAGTGCTCATTCAACAAATGCACAGCTAAACAGATGAGTTTTGAGTCTGGATTTAAATGTGGCTAATGTTTTAGCACATCTGATCTCTTCTGGAAGCTGGTTCCAACTGCGGAACCAGCTTCAGTAGCTAGTAACTAAAAGCAGACTCCCCTTGTTTTGTGTGAACCCTTGGTGTTTCTAACTGACTCGATCCTAATGATCTGAGTGGTCTGTTAGGTTTATATTGCATGTCTCCAATGTATTTAGGTCCTAGGCCATTTAGAGATTTATAAAAAAGTAAAAGTACTTTAAAATCAATCCTAAATGTAACTGGAAGCCAGTGTAAGGACCTGAGGACTGGTGTAATATGCTTAAATTTTCTGGTTCTAGTCAGAATCCTGGCAGCAGCGTTCTGGATGAGCTGCAGCTGTCTAATGGTCTTCGTTGGAAGGAGACCATTACAATAATCCACCCTGCTGGTGATAAAGGCATGAACCAGTTTCTCCAAGTCTTGACTGGAAACAAAACATCTAATTCTTGCAATGTTTTTGAGATGATAGTATGCTGATTTAGTTACTGCTTTGACATGACTACTAAAACTAAGGTCTGTCTCCAGAAACACCCCAAGATTTTTGACTTGGTTTTTAGTTGATTGACCCCTAGAGTCAAGGTATGCATTCACCTTGATAACTTCATCTTTGTTTCCAAATGCAATGACTTCAGTTTTCTCCTTGTTTAACTGAAGAAAGTTCTGGGACATCCAACAGTTTATTTCATCAATGCATTGGCAGAGGGAGTCAATGGGGCTGTAGTCATTTGGAGATAAGGCTGGGTAAATCTGCGTATCATCAGCATAGCTGTGATAGGCAATTTGGTTCTTTCTCATTATTTGACTTAGTGGGAGCATATACAGGCTAAACAGGAGCGGTGCAAGAATTGAGCCTTGTGGGACTCCGCATGTCATGGACGTCCACTTAGAAGGGAGAGGTTATTATGTGAGTATAGGAGAGCATAAGTCTAAGTATGACCTGAACCATTTGAGTTAACGTTTTATTGTGACATAAACTTGAACAGATTTACTAACAGTTTGTTGGGTTTTTCCCAAACGACAACATGATGAATGCTACGCGTCTAAGAATGTTTAGACCATGTTTATTATTAATAGCGTACTCTGTTCACAAATAGATTTTAATAGCGTGCTAAACAATAATAATTAGTTTCTCAGATATAAAATATAATTTTTTATAGTACAAAGTACATCCTTTTATTGTACAAAGCTTGCTTGAGTCTGTGGCTACAGAATCATATTGTAGGCTACTATAAAATCATACATACTAGACTATATGACTACAAAATCATAGTTGGGTTTTTCCCAAACTATAATTCCTGACTACAGTGTTTGAAATCATGTAAAATATTTTGAATATGATGGGCAATTCATTGTATTTAAATTTCTTACGGCACAATGATGTTTTCATGCTCTATATAAAACAATAAAATGAATATGAGTGTACACTGTAACCTGATGAATGCTACGAGTCTAAGTATGTTTAGTACATGTTTATTATTAATAGCGTACTCTGTTCAGAAATAGATTTTAATAACGTGCTAAACAATAATAATTCGTTTCTCAGATATAAGATTTCTTTCTCTTTTTTTATGATAGTACAAAGCATGTGTGAGTCTATGGCTACAAAACATACCCAGGTGAAAAATAAATATATTTAAATTGTGCTTTTTAAGACACACTTAAAATATTTATATTATACTATACTAAGTGCATATTAAATGTATTATTTTGAAACAACTTTAAGTATATTAAGTGTATTTCAAGATATGTTTAAGTTCAATTTTAATCTATTTGTAATATATTTAATATATTGAAATTGTGTTAAATTGGAACCACTTTAAGTATGTTTAGTGTATTTCTTAAAATACATTTAAAATGTACTTTTAATACTTCATGAACTACAGGTAGAATATATTTGAAGCATCGTTTTAATGTGCTTCAAGTACATTTCAATTGTATTTCAGCTAATTAGAAATGCATTAGCGTTACACTACTAGTATATTATATTTATTAGTATTATATTTTTCAGTATACACACACGTACACTTTGATATGTAGAAAACTTTAATGTATTACATATTGTGTACATTACAAATATTCATAAGTACATTATTCAAATTCATACATTCATAAGTACATTAAAAAAGTACAGCAGCATATATACTTTGGTGAAAATCAAAAAACATACTATTAAACGTATTAAACATGTACTTGAAATACAAGTATGTTTATAGTATATTTGTATTACTACAAACCAGTGGGGATTTCTTTAAGACTGCAAGGGAAGCTCGGCTTCCCCTATAATGTCAAAAAATTAATGGTCAAATATGTACTATTGTGTTAACATTTTATTGACTAAAAATGCGTTGGAACACGTTCATCTCGAAGACTAGTTTGTTCAGAATCAGCTACATATAGCAGGTCGGCTGACTCGATTTCCTTCTCATAGATTCCCGTAGCGTCAGTGTATTTCCCTGCTGAAGCATAGCGTCCACTGACTTCAATGGGGCTGCTTTGAACAGTTTTTTCAGTGCTTCGAAACTAGACGATCATTGGATTAATGTTGCGATTATGTCCCGCCCACGGACACTCAGCGTCTCTGGGGGTGAATGGAGGAGTGGGCTGGCCTGGACTCCGGGCTTCTGCGTGATGATTGGAGGGTCTGTCGAAAGACTGCATTTCCTTTTGATTGACAGCGATTTAGTACTATAAAAAGTCACTGAAGCTATTCGAGCTCAGTCCCATCATGGATTTTGCAGGTGTAGTCGAAAGACAACTGCTGCAATCTATTTCTTGGTATTTGCTTGGCGAAATTGCTAGCCAATTTTCATCATACATTTCACACAATTATACACTAGGGTTGCACGATACAACGGTACGGTAGTATCGAGATACTAAAGCTTAAAAATACCCGCGGTGCCATTGCATTTTTTTAAACAGTAGTATCGTCCATACGGTACCATAAGATAGGTTTTAAACGTTTAAAACGTTCATTTAAACATGCATGCCAGCAGAAATATTACAAGTTGATTGCCAAATGTCTTTCTGCTGTGCTCTGTGTAGTATAGTCTGTGTATACGCGTTATATGGTGCTGAGTGTTTCCAGATGCTTCAGTTCAGTTTGCAATGAGAAGTCGCACTTGCACGTCATTGTTCATGCTGCAGTTTATCAGAAGAAAGGGTCTTATTCAGACCATCTGATGTCATTTTAAAAAAACATTTTAAAAACAGGCAATATGACACGAGCAAGAGTGCTGTTTTTGTTTCGTTTCTGTGTTCGATCCAAATCTGCGTTGATTTGGGTGAATCACTGATTCACTAAGACATTCAAAAAAACAGTCATTTGATTCGCTCCTGAAGGATTCAGCCGTTTTGAAAGAATTGTTTGAATGACTCAGTGATTCAATCACGAACTTCTGCCACCTGCTAGCCGTTTTTAAGTTTCCTGTCTAAAAGTAGGCATATTACATTTCCCAACATATTTCTATATTGAGAATTTAGTATTTACAACATTAATCTCATAACATTATTTATGCAATTATAAATACAGTCTAAATGTATAAATTCCACAGCTAAATGTCACTTATTGCAGCTTCTGTGCAGTGCTAAGATGAGTTTTGTTTAGATCATTTCATGGATAAGAATAGCCAGTCATTCATTCACATTAATTAAGTGTGAAAATGAGCTTCCCTCTTTGAAAGACCAGCAGACGCCACTGCTACAAACATACTCAAGTGCATTTTAAAATATTATACAAAAAAAAAAAGATATGCTATGGAAAAGCTATCTTATCCATTTGTAGAACATTTCCGTTATACCTGTATTACTGAAAAGTTAAGAATTCTACATCAAAGAATAAAAATTACAATGCAATTTTCTGAAGAAAAAAAAAATACAGAAAAACTAAGTGCAGAAGTGAATAGATGTGTGTGTAAAGACTGAAGTTGAAGTTAAAGTTCAAGCAACAGAATAGGGATGGAGGGGGTTTTGGAGGTGGACGAGGAGATGGTGTAGGAATGGTGAGAGGCAAAGGTGCGGGATGATGGCAGGATGTGGTGAAGGGATGGTGATGGGAGGATGACGATGATGCCCTGGCGGCTTAGATAGTGTTTGGCACATGGCACAGACCCAGAGCATCCCAGTGCTGACCACACACGGCGGAGTCGAGGGAGGGAGGAGCCAAGATGTAGATGGAGGGCCGATGGAGCTGAGCGTCGTCGCAGGTTCCGGAGACCTGGGCACAGCCTAGTCGTCCTGGCATACAATATTTTGCACAATTGCCTTGCAGCTTTAGAAAAAAAAAAAAACAGAAACAAAATTAGATAATGGATTTTTACATGAATGACTGAAAGGAAGCACAAATTAGCCACCTGGAATGGACACATTGCTAACATTTTTCTTCCAAGATTGACCGAATCATCCTCCATTAGGCCTGATTCAAAAATCTCTATAACAGAGGTGATACGATATTAAAATATACTTACTATTCCTTTGCTTGTCTCTGCACTCAGATTTCAGTTTGTCTTCTATAGCAGCTGATCTGAAAAATAACAAATGTTAATATTTCTCACACGCACAAAAAAAGGCTAATGATGATTGATGATTTGTTTTCTATTTAAGAATATGAGAGACAAAATGAGAAAAAAAAAAAAAAAAAATCACATTGTAGGATTTTTAAAGAATTTATTTGCAAATTATGGTGGAAAATACGTATTTGGTCAGTAACAAAATTTAATCTCAATACTTTGTTATATACCCTTTGTTGGCAATGACAGAGGTCAAACGTTTTCTGTAAGTCTTCACACACTGTTGCTGGTATTTTGGCCCATTCCTCCATGCAGATCTCCTCTAGAGCAGTAATGTTTTGGGGTTGTCGCTGGGCAACACGAACTTTCAACTCCCTCCAAAGATTTTCGATGGGGTTGAGATCTGGAGACTGGCTAGGCCACTCCAGGACCTTGAAATGCTTCTTACGAAGCCACTCCTTCGTTGCCAGGCGGTGTGTTTGGGATCATTGTCATGCTGAAAGACCCAGCCACGTTTCATCTTCAATGCCCTTGCTGATGGAAGGAGGTTTTCACTCAAAATCTCACGATACATGGCCCCATTCATTCTTTCGTTTACACGGATCAGTCGTCCTGGTCCCTTTGCAGAAAAACAGCCCCAAAGCATGATGTTTCCACCCCCGTGCTTCACAGTAGGTATGGTGTTCTTTGGATGCAACTCAGCATTCTTTGAGTTTTTACCAAAAAGTTCTATTTTGGTTTCATCTGACCATATGACATTCTCCCAATCCTCTTCTGGATCATCCAAATGCTCTCTAGCAAACTTCAGACAGGCCGGACATGTACTGGCTTAAGCAGGGGGACACGTCTGGCACTGCAGGATTTGAGTCCCTGGCGGCGCAGTGTGTTACTGATGGTAGCCTTTGTTACTTTGGTCCCAGCTCTCTGCAGGTCATTCACTAGGTCCCCCCGTGTGGTTCTGGGATTTTGCTCACAGTTCTTGTGATCATTTTGACCCCACGGGTGAGATCTTGCGTGGAGCCCCAGATCGAGGGAGATTATCAGTGGTCTTGTATGTCTTCCAGTTTCTAATAATTGCTCCCACAGTTGATTTCTTCACACCGAGCTGCTTACCTATTGCAGATTCAGTCTTCCCAGCCTGGTGCAGGTCTACAATTTTGTTTCTGGTGTCCTTTGACAGCTCTTTGGTCTTGGCCATGGTGGAGTTTGGAGTTGGACTGTTTGAGGTTGTGGACAGGTGTCTTTTATACTGATAATGAGTTCAAACAGATGCCATTAATACAGGTAACGAGTGGAGGACAGAGGAGCCTCTTAAAGAAGTTACAGGTCTGTAAGAGCCAGAAATCTTGCTTGTTTGTAGGTGACCAAATACTTATTTTACCGAGGAATTTACCAATTAATGCTTTAAAAATCCTACAATGTGATTTTCTGGATTTTATTTTTTTTCTCATTTTGTCTCTCATAGTTGAGGTATACCTATGATGAAAATTACAGGCCTCTCTCATCTTTTTAAGTGGGAGAACTTGCACAATTGGTGGCTGACTAAATACTTTTTTGCCCCACTATTTATGCAACCCATCTTACAATTTAATCTTTGTTCTTATTTGTAATGAGAAATATATATTAGAAAATAAAGTTGATAAGGTTGTCAAGCTTGAACAAATATAAACACCAATCAACCAACACTACCACAGTTGGGTGATCAGCTCAAGACAAATATATGATATGATGTTGAAATCCTTGTGGGAATTTCAGAAATATATATTAGAAAATAAAGGCATCAAGCTTGAACAAATTTATAAATACCTAGCTTATTACAATTAATGTATCGTGTCATGAACAACAGCCTAATCAACCAAAGTAGTATAACCCATATTAAACAACATATTTTAAATATTGCAATGGTTAATAATATTTGACAAAGGTTTGCACATTGTAAATGTTAAAAATGTTTTTCAAAATATCGTACTTTTCCAAATATTAAAATTATAAATGCATAAATAGGCCATTTAAAATATAACCATGTGTAGGCCTACTGCAATATAAAGTACATTAAAAACCTACTAAAATTGTAAGCATTTTATGTTCTTAGACAAAGTACACATAAAATATACTTTAAGTAAGGGTAACATAGCCTATGTTTTCTGTAAATACACTAAAACATCACTAAAAGTATGCTTGTGTTTAGTATATTCCTTAAAAGTGTAACTAAGAATATACTTATTACCAAAGTACTTCTAGTATACTTTTTAGAAATATAGTAATAGTGTGCTTGTGTTTAGCATATTCCTTAAAAGTGTAATTAAGCATATATTTATTACCAAAGTACTTCTAGTATACTTTTTAGAAATATATATTAAAATGTAATTCAATATATTTTTAATGCACTTCAAATAAGCATGTTGGGAATACAAATTTATTATAAACATACTACATGAATTTCAAGTATATTTTTAATACATTTAATACTACGTCTTTTTCACCTGGGTATATATATATATTATACAGATGTTCCTGATATTAACATGCTCACAAATGTTTTTTTTTGGTTTGTATTTTATTGAATCAGATACCAGCACCAGATGTATCCTGATGTCTCTTCAAACTGTTTTCCTCTGAGAGCGCTGCACCAACATCAGATGTTCAACTACACTGATATTCTATGTTAAAACAAGCTCCTTTTCTACTGATTATGTGTTTTTTCTTCTTGAATCCATGGAAAGAAGTAGAAACACTTAAATAACACATGTAAATATCAGGTATGATTTACTTGTTTCACTTGTTGAACAGAATCTGTTGCAGGAATGACTCAAAGTCTGTTCACATCTCTGTGGTTAGATCAGTGTGCACAATAATGTGTCTTTGACCTTCATTATGTATGTTTTGATTATACTGTGTTGTAAATAAAATACAAATAATTTAAAAAAAAACTTTTTTTCAATCTCCTCACATTCTCTCTTACTTGCCTCACAGTCACACTGATGGGCCATCAGGGGCCATTAGGGGAGGGCCCTTTGTCTCTCAGGTGAGACTCACTTAATATTCATGGCCATTGCCACTCCCTCGCATATAGACCCTCGACCACAAAACATGTCTTGAAAATTTTAAATCAATATATTGTTTTCTGTGAATGAGTAAGCAGAATGATTTTCACATAATTTTGAAGTAAATATTCTAGCCTACAAGACTGATTACTCAAAAGTCTTATTCAGAACTATTTAGTGTGGGTTTTAAGGCCTTATTTCAGCTACATTTTTTTCCCCAAAACTTACTAACCATGCATAATATTTTTTTTTCTAAAAAATGCAAACATGTACATCCATCTTGGTCACATATTATTGTAGCACAGTTTGTGCTGAATACAAAAAAAAAATTGCATGTTGGTCAATAGTATGTTTTAAGTAGCTGAAATAAGCACAAATATCAGGGCATGTCAAAACATCTCAAGGGCCCCAAAATTACCTCAGAGAGGGCAACATGCTTTAACCCTCTGGGGTCTGTTTCAATCCAAGAAAATAGATTCACATATGTCACATTTGAAGAAAACTGAACAGAATTTTAAATGCTTAAAAAAAATCTAAAAGTATAAACAGTATTATATCATTACAAATCTAGTTTTAGATCTCTAATAGGCCATTCACATTTGTGTTTGAAGGTTGAAATTAAATATTTTACTATTTCAAAAAAGTTTAATTGAGTTTCACTGTTTGCAACATATTTAGTTTTGCTTTTTTGCCATATGGCCTAGTATTTGTGTGACTTGATGCATTTAGTATTTTTCGTTTCCTAAAGTGAAATGTTATGATTTAATTAAATATGTTTATTTTGATTTAAGTTGCCTTGACAGAGTTGTGTTGATTAATATTCGGTCCGTGCATATAATTAAGCCTATACATTACATAAGCTTTAGCAGGGAACATTAATTGGCTTTTTAGCCCTGTAGATGGCAGACAATTAACAAAATTAAGGAAGAATTTATATTAATGAAGGGAGATATCAGTATAACGGGAAGGAAATCTATCAAGATTATGTTGTCCTTTATGCAGTTTTGGTGTTTTTTTTTAAACTTTGTTTTCAAACTACTTTGTTTAGTCCATTATGGAAATGTACAGTTAGCTTTATTAAAGCAGAAACTAAACTGTAAATTAAGAAGCTAATTTAAAAAAGTGCTCTATAGATGAGCTCTGACCCATCGTGAAAGCAAGCGAAATGTGTTGGTGTGTGTCAGGCCTCAATTAACAAATGAGCAACAGTGCAAAATATACCCACGCTCATAAATACAAGCACGGACAATGAGAAATACGGCTCGGGCTCCCGTTAAAAAACACATGTCTGTAAATCACATTATGAGAGGAAAGGAGAGTGTGCTATCATTGAGAAACCACCGCAGTCATTTCAATGGCAGCCAACTATTAACGATGCAGCGTTGAAATGCAAACGCTTCTGAACGATTGTAAGATCAACAGCAACTATATCAACCTACTAATCTGAACCAGCCGTTTGTGGCTTGTGCTTTTTTTCCTTAACAGTCAACACATTTTACTTCTGTAACCTGATGTATTTCTGTGTGAAACTAGATATTTAATGAGAACACATGTAGAGTGGGACTTGATTTTATCCATCTGGAATTAATTGGATCATGAAAGGTGGTCACAATGTACCAGAAAGCAGTGATGTGGTTGAAGGACAGGGAAAAGAGAAAAAAGTGACGTCATCCGAAAAGAAAGTGGAACAATTTATTTATTTTGATAAAACGGGGATTGTTTTTGTTTGTTTGTTTGTTTGTTTGTTGTTCTGTGTTTGTTTTTGTTTTGTTTTGTTTTCTTGTCATCTGAAACATACATTATTTTCTTGAAGTCACCTTTAGATTTTAAGTTAATATTTCAATGATTTAACAACAAATCGCATGTTCACTGTTCTCTGATGTTAGTTAATGGTCACATGACATGCAATAAAACCTATTTTAATTTTACATTTTTATGACTGAAATAATTATTATTAGCTTTTCCTTAACTCTCAAACCCTCACAAACCCCCAGGGATTTCAACAAACAACTAATAATAATAATAATAATAATAACAACAATAAAACTATATATTAAAAAAATGAAATAAAATAATACATAAATAAGTCAATCAATCAATCAATCAACCAACCAATCAATCAATCACTTTCAAGTAAATACTCATGCCTTTATATTCACAAATCAGCAAGGCACTTTATGTGGTCAAGCTAAGTCAAGTCACCTTTGTTTATTTAGCACTTTTAACAATACAGATTGTGTCAAAGCAACTTGCCAATATCAAAATAGGAAAATAGTCTGTCAATAATGTAAAATGACGGGGATGACATGACCCTTCGGCGTCAATGCACACATAGTCCTTCGCTCTGCTCACTTTGTCAGAAATTGTATATATCCTGTCAGTAAATTGTGAACCACTCTTTATTTAGCTCACTATGAGTACCCCAGCAGTCAAGGACAGCCGGAAAAGAGAGAGTGGACAATCGCCAATAAAGAAAAAATTCAAAGATTCCAGCATCTCCAGAGAGGATCTCGATGCTGCTATAGCTAACGGTATCAAGCTGGCGCTTAAAGAGCAACAAAGTACTCTCGATTCAGTAGTGGCTTCGACTGTAAGAGAAGCGATAGACTCTGTACTGACCCCAGCACTCCATGATCTACATTTGGATATACAAACGACCAACGATTCTGTAAAAGAGCTAAAAGCAGAAGTTGAAAAGCTAGCCATCGCGGCGAAACAGACACGTGACCGGGTCGATTCTGTTCAAGCAGCTGCACATGAGGATAGGAGTCACAGGAGTCACAAACTTAAGAAATCAGCTGGAGCAACTCACCGAAAAAATGACGGACATTGTAGATAGGAGCAGGACAAATAACGTACGACTGGTGGGGTTGCCGGAGGGGGCGGAGGGCTCCGATGCAGCTGGCTTCCTCAGGGCTAATCTTTCCAAGTGGATCCCTTCCCTGAAAGGCTGTGACATCGAGATAGACCGGGCCCATCGCGTATATGACGGAAGGAAAAACTCTGATCGGCTGCGTACTCTCATCTTCCGTGTACTAAGGTGGTATGACAGATCGCGATCACGCTACTATTTTGTCCCGACTTTAGTCCAGCAACAACTACCAGGAGAAATAGCTTTAATCCAGTCTTAAAGAAGATGACAGCACTTGGTCTCCAGCCCTTCCTCACCTATCCGGCGGTAATTAAACTACGGCACAAAGGTGAGCAGATGATGTTCGACTCTCCTCAAAAGGCGGAGGATTTTGTTACTTCACTGTCACTGAAGACGTATTCTGCAGCGCTACAAAGCATCGGGAAGGCATCGGCTACCGTCTCCATCCTCTCAGCTCAACGAGGGAAAAATTAACGATGAGGTCTGTGGTGATCCTAACTGCCCTGAAGAGGACAATAACAAGGTGGCCCTATTCCTCTATTTCCTCATCCTATTTGCGATTGGATCGCACCACCCTCTTGTCGGCCATCTGTCTCTTTAATATATAGTAAACTTAATGATCACACTGCAAAGTCTCTTTCTATTAAATCTGTCTGGATTCGTGAATTAACAGATTTTGATTTATCTGTCGACTGTGTGGTCACTGTGGTCTAATCTAATCTTAACTTCTAAAACCTTGGTTCATCGTTTCATCCATTTCAAAGTCATCCATAGAGCATACATATCTCCTTACAAGAGGTTTAAAATGAAACTGCAATCGACCTATAACTGTCATATCCGTAACACTGTATCAGCAGGTACTTTTCTCCACATGTTTTGGGGATGTTCAATTGTTGTCGGTCTGTGGACTCATGTGGATTCTGTTTTGTCCTTTTTGCTGCAAATTTAAATTGTTACGGTGTGTCTGTTGGTTCCCCCCTCCCCTGTTGTTTGTTTGTTTGTGTGGATTTTGTTTTGTTTATTTTAAAAAAATGGATAAAGCGTTGATCACAAAATATAAATAAATAAATAAAATAAATAATGTAAAATGACAAGATTAAAAACTCAATTTTCAGTTTAAAGGCATTTCATTATTGAATTCAATGATGTCATTGTCCAGCTCAGTTCAGTTTAAATATTATGTGTACAATCAAGTTGACGATATCACTGGAAGTTAAGTGTCCCCAGCTGAGCAAGCCAGAGGCGACAGCGGCAAGGAACCAAAACTCCATCGGTGACAGAATGAACAGAAAGACCTTGGGAGAACCAGGTTCAGTCGGGGGGCCAGTTCTCCTCTGACCAGATGAATCAGCAGTTCAATTCCAACTGCAGCAAAGTCAGATTGTGTAAAGGACTCATCTGGTTCCTGTGGTCTTGTCCCGATGGCCATCTAGGAGACAGAGTCTTCACTGGGGATCTGTATCTGGGGATCTTCTAAGTGTCCTGATCTCTGCTGACGTTCAGGGCTATAGAGGTCATCTCTAGGTGCAGATCCACCATCTGATCTGGATACGGACTGGATAAGTCCCCACTTAAAATTTAGATGGTTACAAGTGACTGTTGTTTGGGCAAATGTTGATTTGTTAAATAAATAACTCACAGGTCGGGCAGGCATTAGCAATGAGTAACAATGTTTTGGATTAATTGAAACTAAATTAGGTCAATTGGAGCAATTCAGAGAAATTGACAGTCAAAAAATCAAGACAAACTACAACAGAGCTGTAAACATTAAATGATGTAATAAATTATTGCCTATTGGACGTCTTCCCAGATATTAAATTCTTACTTCAGAAGTTGAAATGGGTGAAAGTACCATTTGATATTTAATTTAAAATAATTTCACTCATTAATGATGTTTGCGTAATCAGATGTATGTCCATGTGGAAACTGATGAATGAATGAATGAATGAGGCATTTATGTAGCTCTTTATTGTGTATTGCAATACACCCAAAGCGCTTTACAATCATGTGGTGGGGGGGGGTCTCTCCTCAACCACCACCAGTGTGCAGCATCCACTTGGATGATGCACAAATTCACTGCACATAAATGCACAAACGGACATCCCTGCTGAGGAAGAAATGACAATGCATGTGTGTACCAATGCACTTCCACATGGTGTTCTGTAAATATGAATTATTAATGCACAGCTTGTTTTTTTTTTTTTAATGACACTGAATGTACTCTGTGACAGTTCTGCTTGATTAAAGGCATCGGTGAATACACCTCAGTAAAAAAGTAATATATTTAAAATACATGTATTTCATACTAAATACAGTTAATCTATTAACATATTTACTAACAGATAACTCAAGACTTACTGATATAAAAATTATATAATTTCACTTATATCATTATCAAATATAACATTAGGCGTACGCGTATTACTTGTGCACAATGCACATTTCTTAATATTAAGTCTAAAATGTGTTTTAATGTCTCTTTTGATGAGGATTGTATGATCTTTGAATAATATCTGTCTTTAAATGCAAAACATTTAAAGTGTACCTAAAGTATACTTGCAATAGTTCCACTTTAGCACAATCAAATATACTTCAGTATAGCTTTAGTTGGACCTCAGCTCTACTTCCGCACAATTAAAGTGCATTAAGCACAAAATTAGTTGTTCCAATTTAGCAGACTTTACGTATATATCAGTTTAGTATACCAAAAAGTACAATTGCATGATATTTTAGTAAGTACATAAATATGAAAATGTATTTGTAGTATTCTTAGCATGAAATAATTGTATTTCAAATACATTTAAGTATATGTATTTTTCACGAGGGAAGGCAGAAGAAATTTGTGAATGAGTGGTTCATTTTCTCCTCCTCTTGGCTTTCGTTCTCGTTCTAGGCCTGTAGATTGGAAGCTTGTTCTAATTTAGTCGGCACTGTTTGCCCTACAGAGGGAATCTACATGAGACTGGAAGGCAGCTGGTGGCCAATTTGAAGGAAACTTTTTTGCGAGTTGTCGTCTTGTGCTCTCTCTCTCTCTCGGGGCTCCGGCAGCAGTGCACTCAACAATGAAACCAGCCAATAATTGCTTTGCCTGAGGATCTAGCATGTCTCTCGCCCCCACCAGTATGCTAGCGCTGACAACATACAGCCTGGGGAAAAGCCAGACACTCGTGTCTAGAGGGCAAGAAGATGGCTGACAAAAGCACCACGGGAGAGACGAGGGAAGGGGCTTGTCTTTGGAGGATAAAGCTGGATTTTTAGTGCTAAATGTGCTGTTACAGAAGATGTTTCAACACATCTCGTGTCAGAACGAGTTCGGCGGTGTATTACGTGAGCCTCATATAAATCCAGTGAGGGTTTGTTGTGGTTTAATATACAGTAGCATTCTTTAAAGCGATCATATCTAATCGTATCTTAATTTAAATCTAAATCGTGATTGTATCTTAATTATTCCCCTGATGTTCACGCATAGGTAAATCATGACCACTTTGCACCCTTTTTCAGTATTAAACAGGCTGCTTGTCGTCTTTATTGCATGAATAGATGATCTTTGAAAGTAGTGCTGTGAATGCGAGTCAGATCCGCATCGCGTTCAGCAGTGGCAGCTCTTAAAGTAATAGCTGCCAAAAAACCTACAACCCGAATTCCGGAAATGTTGGGATGTTTTTTAAATTTTAATAAAATTAAAACTAAAAGACTTTCAAATCACATGAGGCAATATTTTATTCATAATAGAACATAGAGAACATAACAAATGTTTAAACGGAGAAATTTTACATTTTTATCCACTAAATGAGCTCATTTCAAATTTGATGCCTGCTACAGGTCTCCAAAAAGTTGACACGGGGGCAATAAAGGGCTGAAAAAGCAAGACATTTTGAAAAGATTTAGCTGGGAGAACATCTAGCAACTAATTAAGTTAATTGATAGCTATAGATAGCTATAAAAGGGATGTCTTAGAGAGGCAGAGTCTCTCAGAAGGAAAGATGGGCAGAGGCTCTCCAATCTGTGAAAGAGTGCGTAAAAAAATTGTGGAACACTTTAAAAACAACGTTCCGCAACGTCAAATTGCCAAGGCTTTGCAAATCTCATCATCTACTGTGCATAACATCTTCAAAAGATTCAGAGAAACTGGAGAAATCTCTGTGCGTAAGGGACAAGGCCGAAGACCTTTGTTGGATGCCTGTGGTCTTCGGGCCTCAGACGACACTGCATCACTCATCGGCATGATTCTGTCATTGACATTACTAAATGGGTCCAGGATTACTTCCAGAAACCACTGTCGGTAAACACAATCCGCCGTGCTATATGCAGATGCCAACTAAGTGATGTTTTATTAACAAATTTCGGGAGGAGCACGCGCAGATAATTAACACCGCCAATTCATCATCAGCAATCACACCATCTATCCAATCAGCTCGAGAGAACCCCTATAAATAATCAAAGCAGTCTTACCTCCATCAGTTCTAGTCTTTCAGCATCCCTCCACCACCCCGACTCCTCACCTTCAGCCTGTTCCTACCCCAGCATGGGGGGAACGCTCTGGGTCCGGGCTAAATGCAGAGCTCGGACCCCTCTCCCCGTACAGGGGGAGTACCCTGAGCTCGGGGGTAAGTACCGAGCTCGGAGCCCTCTCCCTGGACAGCACGCCAAATACGCATAACCTTTACTCAGTTTATTATATGCAAGTGTGAACTCGTGAAATCTCTGTCATGCAAAAAGGAAGCCATATGTGAACATGGTCCAGAAGCACCATCGTGTCCTGTGGGCCAATGCTCATTTAAAATGGACTGTTTCAAAGTGGAAAAGTGTTCTATGGTCAGACGAGTCCAAATTTTACATTCTTGTTGGAAATCACGGACGCCATGTCCTCCGGTCTAAAGAGGAGGCGTGTTAGCATGTTATCAGCATTCAGTTCAAAAGCCAGCATCTCTGATGGTATGGGGGTGCATAAGTGCATATACGGTATGGGCAGCTTGCATGTTTTGGAAGGCACTATGAATGCTGAAAGGTATATAAAGGTATTATAGCAACATATGCTCTCCTCCAGACGACGTGTATTTCAGAAGGACAATGCAAAGCCACATACTGCAGCTATTACAACAGCATGGCTTCATAGTAGAGTCCGGGTGCTGAATTGGTCTGCCTGCAGTCCAGATCTTTCACCTATAGAGAACATTTGGTGCATCATTAAACGGAAAATACATCAAAGACGACCACGAACTCTTCAGCAGCTGGAAACATATATCAGGCAAGAATGGGACCAAATTCCAACACCAAAACTCCAGAAGCTGATAACCTCGATGCCCAGACGTCTTCAAACTATTTTGAAAAGAAGAGGAGGTGCTACACCATGCTAAACATGCCCCCGTCCCAACTATTTTGAGACCTGTAGCAGGCATCAAATTTGAAATGAGCTTATTTTGTGCGTAAAATGTCTTAGTTTAAACATTTGTTATGTTATCTATGTTCTATTGTGAACAAAATAGTGGCTCATGTGATTTGAAATTCTTTTAGTTTTCATTTTATTCAAATTTTAAAAACGTCCAAACATTTCTGGAATTCGGGTTGTAATAACCAGCTGCTGTGATGTCTGTAAATCAAATAACAAGAGGAAAAAAATTATAATAATTAAATACTTGCTGAAGGGCACAAGTAGCTAAATGTGACATTTATTATAATGGGTTTGTGTGAAGATTGTTTGAAGTTAAATTAAAAGTTTTTATTTTTTACAGTCTAATAAATGTTCAATTTGATAGCTCTCATTTATACTGTAATGCTGAATGGCTATAAGCAATGGTTGCATTTGTTATGCCAGTAGGTAGCGACAAGTGACTCTCTTTATGAGTGATTCATTATCAATTCACTCAGCAGATTCCTTCAAAAATGTTTATTCATTCAGAAGTGAAACAGTTGATCAATGCTGGGGAAAAAGATCTTGAGATGCGTTTTTGAAAAGTTGAAGTTATTGTAACTTGAGCGCTGCCTTTTTAGAACATTGTATCATGCACAATACACAAAACTCAAGGACAATGGTCAAACACGTCTATCAAGTGCATTTACACAGAAATCAATGTAAAACTAACATAATGAATAAAAAAAACATGTTCTACATGAACAGCTCCTTATTCAGGAACAATATCATCCATGTGTGGGTCTATTTATAAAAACATTATTTTATAATAATGTTTAACATATTTAAAAGTCCAAAACTGAATGATAATGATTTATGTTGCCATGTTCCATATGATAAATTTAATTTGGTTAACAGATTAATAGAATGCTCTTTGTGAGTCATTTAATCATTCGCTTTACTAACTCGTTCAAAAACATTTGCTGCGTCCCAATTCACCTACTTATATTAGGCCCTAAAAATATGTTTGTGAAGAAAAAGTACATACTTTTGAATGTGTAGCAGAATAGGAGGCAAGCTTTGGGACATATTAGCCTACTTCTACATAACTGTGTCTTTAATGAACTGCTCTGTTGCTTGGTTACATGCATCCCATCAGTGTTTAAACTGCCCTGTCAGTCATTTTGCCACTGTTAACATCATCCACATTTAGTTTCATTTAATTTCCTACCATATCGGAGAGAAATGAAGAGGAATGTTGATCTGCCAGTCGCGGATCATTGATGCCGAGAACTCACCTCATGTGTTTGCATAATGATGCATTTAACAGTTAATGACCAAACCTATCTTTACACAGTGTTGTTGCAGATAACATATAATGTGGATAACATTAAATACATCAGGGTAGATAGCCTATTGATTAATAATCACTAAAACCCCTTTATCTAAACCTCTCTACTTAACCATCGGTCTCACGTATCTGCCATGTTTGTAGTGTGTTTTTTAACACGTTTAATTTGTGTTTGTAGTTCTACTCAAATCTTTGTCTAATGCACAATGCATTGTGGGCAATATTAGCCTTTAGAGTGTGCACTTCAAATTTCCACAGGAAGTAGAAAACCATCCAGGTACCTTTGGGATACTAATTTCAACATGCTACAAGTTGGGACACTAATTTTAATTTAAAATACTATTTATGATGGACAGTATGCAAATTGGGACGTAGTGATTGAGATGTTCAGTAACAAAATAACACTATGTGCTGCTCAGAGACGCCCAACATTTCTGATGTAACTTTGTTTGGTGATTTGTTGGCAATATTGTGTCTAAAATGTAATGAACGGTTTATATAAGCTTTTCAGAATCAGAAACAGAATTAGCTTTATTGCCAGGTATGTTTGCACATACGAGGAATTTGTTTTAGTGACAGTAGCTCCACAGTGCAGACAGAATGACAGCGACAGGACAGGACAGGACACAGAAAATAAAAAATAATGTACAAATATACAAAATGGACAATATGCAAAATAGCACAAACACAACATACAAAATAGACAATTCAGTATGTACAGGTATGTTAGGTGCAAATTTGAAATGTGATAAATATGTGTTAAATAAAAATTTTAAAAGTATGATAGTGTTGTGTGTTTCATGTTTATTGTTACGAGTTCAAATGTTCATGAGATGGATTGTCTGTGGGAAGAAACTGTTCCTGTGCTGGTCGTTCTGGTGCTCAGAGCTCTGTAGCGTCGACCAGACGGTAACAGTTCAGAGGGACTGTGCTGGATGTGAGGGTCCAGAGTGATTTTGCCAGCCCTTTTGCTCACTCTGGATAAGTACAGTTCTTGGAGAGTGGGGAGGGTTGTACCAATGATTCGCTCAGCAGTCCGCACTACCCTCTGTAGTCTTCTGAGGTCAGATTTGGTAGCTGAGCTGAACCAGACAGTTATTGACGTGCAGAGGACGGATTCAATGATGGCGGAGTAGAACTGTTTCAGCAGCTCCTGTGGCAGGTTGAACTTCCTCAGCTGGCGAAGGAAGTGCAACCTCTGCTGGGCCTTTTTGACAATAGAGTCGATAGGCCCTTTCGCACCGCAGGAACCTTTTCATAGTACCCAAACTAATTGTGGAACTACCCAATTTTTGGCGTGTTCGCACCATGGGAACTAGGAACTGTTTTAGTTCTTGGAACTCCGTTTGGAGGAACTAATTAGCTCCTACTTCAGAGTAGGGTCTAAAAACAGTTCCATAGGAACTATCGTGACGTAAGTGTATGCTGATTGGCTAAACACGTACGAAAACGCCCTCACCCGCCATGATTTAAAACGCCGTGTAAACACATACTGTGTAAACATCGTATCAACTTATATTTTGCAAGAATGGAGAACAGCGATAGATGGACGGACGCTGAAGTGCAGGCACTTTTGAACATTTTGAACTCCTTTCCGATCTTTCAATCGCTTGACGTATAAGTTACGTCGACATTCCATGTCCATTATTGTGAACCCCGCAAGACACAACAACAACACAGCTCCGATCACAGCGTCCTCCATCCTCCTGTTGTTAACGTTGTTCTTCTTTGTTTTCGTTGTTGAACGCCACGCACAAATGACGTCGCTGTCGACCGGATTACGTCACTTCCTAGTACCCACTGTCGGTGCGAATGCAACCCTTTAAATGGTACTGGGAAATAGTTCGCACAAAATCGTCCCAGTACTTTAGTACTGTACTTTTAGTTCTGGAACTAAAGCGGTGCGAAAGGGGCTTTTGTGAATGTTCCACTGTTGTTACAGTGCTGTTCATGATGGTGAGTGGGGGGAGAGCAGGGGGGGGTTCTCCTGAAGTCCATGATCATCTCCACAGTTTTGAGCGTGTTCAGCTCCAGGTTGTTAAGACTGCACCAGACAGCAGACTCGTCACCGTCCTGAATGAGGCCGATCAGTGTGGTGTCATCTGCAAACTTTAGGAGCTTGACAGAGGGGTCTTTAGATGTGCAGTCGTTGGTGTAGAGGGAGAAGAGCAGTTGGGAACGCAGCCCTAAGGAGCTCCAGTGCTGATCGTACAGGTGTTGGATGTGTATTTTCCCAGCCTCACTAGCTGCTGCCTGTCTGTCAGGAAGCTGTTGATCCACTGACAGACGGAGGCGGGGACGGAGAGCTGAGTTAGTTTGGGCTGGAGGAGGTTTGGAATGATAGTGTTAAAGGCTGAGCTGAAGTCCATAAACAGGATCTTCACATAAGTCCCTGATCTGTCTAGGTGTTGCAGTATGTAATGCAGTCCTATGTTGACTGCATCATCTACAGACCTATTTGCTCTGTAGGCAAACCGCAAGGGGGCAGTAAGGGTCCAGTGATGTCCTTCAGATAAGCCAAAACCAGTTTTTCTCTTGTTCTTTTTGAAGACCTGGCACACGTCATCTCTTATCTGCAGTGCAGGTGTGGGGGAGAGGGGGGTTGCAGGAGGTGTGAATGGTTAAAGGGTTTTTAATGGTTTTAAAGGGTTAGTTCACACAAAAATTAAAATATATGTATGAGAAATTTTTTGTGTGCAAAGAAAACAATAAGATAATTTATTCAGCAATTATTCTCCCCGAATTACTATCTTCCGCCATTTTGGAGAGTACCCCAGAAAGTTGTTTAAATTCAGCATTCATGCCCTACTGACCATAAACAGCACTGTTTACGTTGATTACATTCTGGGGTACTCTCCAAAATGGCAGAAGACTGTAATTCGGGGGAGAGGAATTGCTGAATAAATTATATTTTTGTTTTCTTGCACACAAAAAGTATTCTTGTACACTGAAAAAAATAAATAAATAAATGATTCATTGAATTTACAAACATTTTTTAAGGCAAGTGGTTGCAGTCAATGTGTTTTAGCTAAACATTTAAATAAACAAATTTAGTTGACTAACTTTCTACTTTTTTTAATGTGGCTAAAATAAATTGTTTGCAGCCACTTACATTAACGACATGAGGATGAGTAATTTTCGACATGAGGGTGACAGAATTTTCATTTTTGTGTGAATTAACCCTTAGTTTAATATGTAGGCTATAAGTTTTATTTTAATTGTACATTTCAGTGCTGACTAATATTAAACAACATGTCCTTCCTATAGCATTAGAGTTAGGATTAGGATTTGATTTAGGGGTATTGCACATAATTATGCCTAATTTTCTGCTATTATTATAGTAAGTGCGTGTAACATGCTTGCATTGGTTCTTGAGAATCAACAGGAAGTCAGTGTTGTTGGATAAAACAGCAAACCATTTTTCCATCATTATGAGACTTCTTTTGTGCAAACATATGTCACACAACTTCCAAATCACATGAGAAACTGAAATGAGGAAGCAGAAAGATTATGTGGCATGGAGTCGCGATAACAAGCTATTTTTGGGTGTGGGAAAAATGACCACCGGAAAAATGAAACGCTTTGAACAAAGAATGCATGCTCTCTACAGGTGAGAAATATTGGGCAGACGCACCTGTGAAGGTTAGAGAAGGATGAGAAGGGTTCGGGCCAGCGATGATCAGATACACGCAGACTCGTGCATGAATTGCAGTATACGCCACTGTCGGAAGCAACGGCCTGGAAATTGCTTTTAAACCCCAAGGTGTATGCTTATTTCACAGTCATGTTTAAAAGTCAAGAACCCAATCTTTAAAAAAAATCCTCTGACTCAAAAACAGCTCAGAGGGAAAGACATCCAAATCAAGAGCCAAGCGGGAGAGAGAGTTTAAGAAACACTGGCAATCGTTGTGCCAGAGGCCGCAGTGTACGTCAAGGTATGCTGCCATAATCCCATAATTAAGAAAAATTCAAACACACATTTAGCGTAAAGGCGCTCAATTTGTCGGTTGTATTAAATTAAAAATAGAACACACCAGGGGAGCATTACACTGCTTGTTTTAGCCTTTTTTCCTCAATTTCTCTTTTGATATCTACGTCCAGAGGAATGCAAATGATGGCTGAAAGAATTGGTTGGTAGTTTCATAATAGAGTGCGTTGTATTGGAAATCTACAAGACTAATGTAATTAGCGCTTTGGTTATGTATGACTATGCATTTTGGTACAAAGTTGTATTTTGTGGATCCTGTCCTTGATATTTTTTGTACTTTGCTTAATAAATGTATTGGTTTCTTGGCCCTTCTGGCCTCTTTTTATCTGTTGTGAGCACATCAGGCTTCTGACTCATAAAAGCACACGGCTGGTAATTGGAAGTGCCTTTCAAAGAAATGTTAAATTAATTTTGGATCCTGGCTTCTCTCTTGACAGTAAGAGTGGCGTTACGTGAGCCTCCCTCTCTGTCTGAGAATCTCTTCTCAGTGTTTGCTATGACCGAGCCTGATTAAGCTTTCACCACCAGTGAAAGAGTTTGCGTATTTACAGAGGTAGTGTCTCCAGATATTTTCATGCAATTCATCTTGAATATTTTGTTTCATTAATGAGTGCTGATCTGGAGCTGTAATTTATCATTTTTAATAATTGTTGGAAGTCATTATGATATAATGGCAGTTATGGCATTATAAAGAACATTATGCCATCACTGGAATTCATTTTGGCATCGTAATGACTGTCATAATCACTTGAAGTCATTGACAATTACCAGCAAGTGTTTTTTTTTTTTTTTTAAGGTCCATACAAAGGACCTACAAAGACCCATAATCAAAAACAGCAGATACATGGACAAATTTACCAAATTTAGTGTTACTGGTTTATTTGAAAACAGTTTTATACATGAAAAAAGCCACATAATGTGCTAATAAAATGATTTTTGACATTTTATTTTGTACTCATAATGCCTAATTAAAATGCATGAGCTTCATCATTTTGTCATCATTATCAGCCCATCTGTATCCTGCATTCCAAACACACATTTCTTTCTTTCTTTCTTTTTATTACACACACACATATATATATATATATATATATATATATATATATATATATATATATATATATATACAGGTGCTGGTCATATAATTAGAATATCATCAAAAGTTGATTTATTTCACTAATTCCATTCAAAAGTGAAACTTGTATATTATATTCATTCATTACACACAGACTGATATATTTCAAATGTTTATTTCTTTTAATTTTGATGATTAGAGCTTACAGCTCATGAAAGTCAAAAATCAGTATCTCAAAATATTAGAATATTTACATTTGAGTTTGAATAAATGACCATCCCTACAGTATAAATTCTGGGTATCTCTTGTTCTTTGAAACCACAATAATGGGGAAGACTGCTGACTTGGCAATGATCCAGAAGACGAACATTGACACCCTCCACAAAGAGGGTAAGTCACAGAAGGTCATTACTGAAAGGTGTGGCTGTTTACAGAGTGCTGTATCAAAGCATATTAAATGCAAAGTTGACTGGAAGGAAGAATTTGGGTAGGAAAAGGTGCACAAGCAACAGGGATGACCGCAAGCTTGAGAATACAGTCAAGCAAAGCCGATTCAAACACTTGGGAGAGCTTCACAAGGAGAGAACTGAAGCTGGAGTCAGTGCATCAAGAGTCACCACGCTCAGACGTCTTCAAGAAAAGGGCTACCAAGCCACTTCTGAACCAGATACAACGCCAGAAGCATCTTACCTGGGCTGTGGAGAAAAAGAACTGGACTGTTGCTCAGTGGTCCAAAGTCCTCTTTTCAGATGAAAGTAAATTTTACATTTCATTTGGAAATCAAGGTCCCAGAGTCTGAAGGAAGAGTGGAGAGACACAGAATCCATGTTGCTTGAAGTCCAGTGTGAAATTTCCACAGTCAGTGATGATTTGGGCTGCCATGTCATCTGCTGGTGTTGGTCCACTGTGTTTTCTGATGTCCACAGTCAACGCAGCCATCTACCAGGAGATTTTAGAGTACTTCATGCTTCCTTCTGTTGACAAGCTTTATGGAGATGCTGATTTCATTTTCCAGCAGGACTTGGCACCTGCCCACACTGCCAAAGGTACCAAAAGCTGGTTCAATGACCATAGTGTTACTGTGCTTGATTGGCCAGCAAACTCGCCTGACCTGAACCCCATAGAGAATCTATGGGGCATTGTCAAGAGGAAGATGAGAGACACCAGACCCAACAATGCAGATGAGCTGAAGGCCACTATCAGAGCAACCTGGGCTCTCATAACACCTGAGCAGCGCCACAGACTGATCGACTCCATGCCACGCCGCATTGCTGCAGTAATTCAGGCAAAAGGAGCCCCAACTAAGTATTGAGTGCTGTACATGCTCATGCTTTTCATGTTCATACTTTTCAGTTGGCCAAGATTTCTAAAAATCCTTTCTTTGTATTGGTCTTAAGTAATATTCTAATATTTTGAGATACTGATTTTTGACTTTCATGAGCTGTAAGCTCTAATCATCAAAATTAAAAGAAATAAACATTTGAAATATATCAGTCTGTGTGTAATGAATGAATATAATATACAAGTTTCACTTTTTGAATGGAATTAGTGAAATAAATCAACTTTTTGATGATATTCTATATATCTAATTCTAATTATATGACCAGCACCTGTGTATATATATGTATATATATATATATATATATATATATATAAAGGTTTTTTTTTTTTTTGTATTTGTATTTATTTATATTTACCTTATATTTATATTTACATTGTTTGTTTTGTATTATATTACAATTTATTTATTTTGCCTGTCAACATAGTGTCACATTTATGGTCTGTTTTGGTTTTGTTTTGCCCCTGTTTTTCCTTATAAGGTATTTTTCCTGTTCTTGTTTAGTTTGATTGCTTTATGATTCCTTGCACCTGAGTTCCTTATTATCCTTGATCAATTCTCACCTGTTTCAGTTCTCCCTGATTACGTTCCATGTGTTTATAAGCCCTGTGTTTTCCTCCATTCCCTTGTCTTGCGTTAACGTTGTGTTGTGGCTGTTGTATCCGCCGTTCTCTAATGTTCTGTTCAAGGATTTATCATTAAAGACTCTTGTTTTGCATCATCCCTTGGTCTTGTGCCTCGTTTCAACCACAGCATGACAGAACGCAAGACCTAACAGTAAGTGGCTCCCCATCTCCCTGTTTTGTTTCCCGTTTTCCCGTGGCATGGAAGTTACCGCTCGTCATTTCGCCCTAGTCCGCTGAAATTAAGCATGGGAGTTCAGTGGGATTGCCGCGAGCACTGCAAGTCCGCTGGCCACTCATCATTCAAGTTCGCAGGCTGCTGCAAAGTCAAGCCCGCCGGCCATGGCTCACTCAAGCCTGCTGGTTGATCCACAGTCAAGTCTGTCGTCGGTTCATCTGTCAAGGCCACTGACTGCGGCTCAACCAAGCCCGCCAGCCGCTGCCCATTCAAGTTCGCCGGCCACTCCAAAGTCAAGTTCGTGGGCTGTGCCTCACTTCAGCCCCAGAGTTTGCTCCAGTGTCGGCTCCAGCCCCCGAGCAGAGTCAAGTCATGTCCCCTGAAGCCATATTTTAAAGTCTTGTCTTGTCCACGGAGGCTCAGCTGGGGCAGGCAGCTTCTCTAATCATGGCCGCGGAGGCCATTCCCAAGCCGGCTGCTTGTCCCAGGAAGGGCTCCTGTTCCTGAGTTTAGTCCAAGGAGGACTCCTGTTCCTGAGTCTAGCCCTCGGAGCCCGTTAGTTCCCCCAAGGAATTGTTTTGGGGGGGCTATAGGGCTCCGGCCGGAGAGGCCGGACTGAAGGATGACTCCACCATGGCCTCCCGAGTCCCCTGATCCACTATGGCTTGCAGTACTGTCTGTGCCGCCCTGGAGGTATTCCCCATGTCCCTGTCCTGCACCAGCCTCCAGGGCGCCCCCTTTTTTTATAATTCCCAGTTTATGTATACAGTGCAACACCAAAAAACTACGAGGAAAAATAAATGTCACATTTGTTTAGAGCATTTTCTATAACTACAAGTCAATCTACAATACCAAACAGGACCACACTGAGATGCCAACAGACCACTATACCGCTTTAACCTGATTCTAAATAAATACATGTGGATCCATTCCGAATTATTAAACGGAGCAAAACAAATTAAAAAATCTAATAAAAACGTTCTGAATTTGTTGAATGTGGTGATCTGAAGGCAGCTCAACATCATCAGTGTACAGTTCCTCTGTCAGATGCCCATATGTACATAAACACCACTGACCAGTGCAAACTCCTATAAAAACACGCTTCTAACATGTCCATTATAGAACACTTGTCCGACTTGCAACCATACTGAAATGTGCTTGTGCAAAGAGCTATCAGTGAGAGCACATACACAATCTGTTTATTTGCACATTAATGATAACGGACTTGCATTCGTGTCTAATAATGTACGACTCCTGTATATCACTGTAATCGTCTTTACTGCCATTACAATCCGATTAGTCCTGACTTCATATTTCATATTACCGTATTGACCCGAATATAAGACGATGTTTTTTTCTTGGAAATACATATGAAAAAACACGGTCGTCTTATATTCGGGGTCTAGACTTTGACATGTCAGTAACACACCCACAACAATAGGTGGCGCCAAAAACGCTTAAAACGAGTGTGGCATGAAATATGTAATGTAATGTGTGTTGAAATAATGTTAGAAGATCGCGAGTGAAAATAAAAGAAAAAGAAAAGCTTACAGCGGCATGAGTCATGACTGTCATGTTAGCCTGATGGGAACAAACTTCCTCTGTAAGTGATTTTAAAACATAAGACCGTACCCAGATTTGAAGACTACAATATGATTTCACTTCTACTGTTAATAAAATTTTGGTAGGCTACTATGAGATTGATAGCCTAAATGTTATAGAATTAAGATGGGCTACCTGTTATTTTTATGGTATATCAAAAAGTGTATATTTCTCAATGTCATTTTACCAGTATTTACCATACTTTCAAAACAAAAATTAAAATAGGAAAAATATGCAATTTGAAAATAATTTAAGAAAAAATGTGTTTTACAGAGAGAGAAAAAAAACAAAAACAAGATTTGGTTTTCAAAAAGCCTTTTTCCAAAATGTACATCTGGAAAAAGGGGGGGTCGTCTTATAATCAGGGTCGTCTTATATTCGGGACAATACGGTAATTGCTGTACAAGTTAAGGTTACGTATGATGACGAAGCATGTTAGCGCTAGCCCTCCTGGAACTCATAGAGATTGCATTACAGTGCCTGCAGTTCAAGAAAATAAAATCTTTGTCTGGGCAATTCTTGGCCAGAGTGAAATCGCCCAAAAAGGGGCGTGACTCAACGTGACTCAACGTGACTCAACGCTGATTGGACTGTATATCCAGAGGCAGAACAAACAGCCTAGAACAGTGAAAGCAAGCATAACACTGTGCTTGAATGTGATGAAAAAGAATCCCTCCCTTTCATATTTTGGTGGTGCGTTGCCTTAATAAAGAAACCGCCCCTGGTCAGTGTAATGAGTTTATGGGTTTCACTTTATTTCGATAGTCCACTTTAGACATTCTACTAACTATAAGTAATTTTGTAACTACATGTCAGCTACATGTCAACTAATTCTCATTCATTTGCAACTACATGTCTCAGTAGGGTAGGTTTAAGGTTAGTAGAATAAGTTGACATATACTTGCAAAGTTTATCATACTCAGTATGTTGTGGACCCATCAAAATAAAGTGTCTGAAGATATTAAGCAGACAGTCTACTAATACTCTAATGACTGTTGGCATGGATTTGCAAAGTTACTTGCTGTTAGTAGAATGTCTAAAGTAGTCTATCAAAATAAACTGTTACCAGTTTATGTTATGAGTACATCGCAAATACTCAAAACAAAATATCTTTGTCATGCACATTGGCAATATATCATATTGCAAAACTATAAAGGAGGATGTGATTTCTGAGGAAAAGGGAAATGGTCCTGATGATTCTGTGTAGTGTTTTTATGGAACTGTGTGACTGCATGCAGGAAATGTAATTGATTGAGAAATCTGAGGGCGGTTGGTCCAGATTTATTTGAGGAATCTGGAGGAGGAAGGCAAAGAGACCTTGGGTTTCAAAGCAAATAATGCAGCGCATTTTGGATGTGCTGAAGAAGACAGCTGACAAAGCTGGGAGAAATGACAGTTGAATAGCCTCACCATAAAAATATGACCAGTGGCTCAATGTGCCCTATTTAGTGGAGACACTTTGAAAAAAAAAGAAGATATATATATATATATATATATATATATATATATATATATATTTGTTTTTCTGGAAGAGTGGGCTCATGGTTCCCCACCCTCCACTGATTCCCAGCGAAGACGCCTCATACAGTTCATGACTATGTGTCATTAACCCAAACTTCACTATTCTGACCAGTGACTCACCCTGATCTTCTGCTTTCCGCTGCGTTCCCAGCATGCTATTGCTCTCCTGCTGAGTGAGGAGGATCTGGACAAACAGGCAAAAGCTCCTCGGGGCCCGTATGCAATCACACAGTGCAGCGCTGTCGGTGGGAGGCCCCTCAGGAGCCCAGCACTAATCGCATTATTGCTTCTGCACAGCGACTGCGTTACAAGAGTGGCTGGATGAGGGACGGTTGTGTTTACAGTGCTTTTCATTTAACACCTGCCATGAAATTAATGTGTTCTAAATGTACAGAATACTAAATATTTTGGTGGTTTTAATACAAATCGGAAATAGAAATGATTGAAATGTTAATATTGACATAACACATATTTTATAATACAGATATACTATTTATCAAAACAATAAATGCATTTATCCTGAAATAAATTTATAAAAAAAAAGAAATTGAAAAATGTTTAAAAAAAATAAACTTTTCATCTATTTGCTAAGGGAACATTTCTTGATTTTATATATTTAACTTGAAGTACTACATTATTTTTTTAAAAAGGTAATGAAAATATATATTTGAAAAAAAAATTGTATAAAAACAAATATTCTATAATAAAAATTATAATAGTATATCAGTGATACAGAAAAAAAAAAAAAAAAACATGAAACAAAGCAACTCCCATACCAAATAAATGCATAAATAAATTTTAAAAATAAAGCAAACAAATATCTAAATTGGATGAGTTGTCAAAAGCAATTTAGTATGCTTTCAAATGTAATTCATCATCTGTAAAAGCAGCTGACTTGAGAACATGTTATGACGTCAAGGATCTCAGACATGCAAATGCATCATGGGAATGCGGTTTGAGTCTGGCCTTGAGGACGAAGACTTCATTTAATCAGTTTGTATTCGTGATTGCAAATCTTGAATTCCAAATGGTCAAAAGGAAAACCACATAAAATTTACGCCATTCAAGGCATGTAGTAACATATGAAGCAGAATTCATATTGCTCAATCATATGAAAGACATGCTACCATTATTCAGTATTAATGAAAGATGGATCCTACAAACTCTCCAAACCAATTGAGAAAATAATTTTTGATCCATTAACAAATTGATAATCACACAGTGTGGCTCTAGGACATTTTTTTCATAGTTGGATACAAATGAATACATACATTATAAATGTGGACTGCATATAAACCCGAGTATTTGAAGCGTTACAGTATGAATGTGGATCATAGAATTGATGGAATTCATAGGTTGGCTTTATTTCACTATGTAGCATTATTAGTTATAATTTCCTTGAAATGCTTAACATGTATTTATGATTTTAAATACATGTTAACACTTCTTTGTGCCAAGGCTTTCAGCCTTGAAACATGCGTTCAACAGATTCACACAGACGCTGTGAGATATGGAATATAAAAAACACATCTCAATGTTGTTGTTTTTTTTAAGTTGAGCTCATTTTTTGATAATGCAAGACGCTACAAAAGCCATGAGACATGAGTGCGACTGTGAAAGACATGCTGTTTGCATGAGTTCTGTGTGAAAGGACGATGTGTGTTTTAGCACTTCAGTCTTCAGAAGTGAATGGGTTTGTTGAATGGATTTTTAGATCAGTGCCTGAAATACACAAGCTCAAGATATTTTCATGTTCAATTCTATAACAAAATGCATTCTATTATAATTTTATTTATTTATTTTAAATCCTTTAAAAGGCTCTAACAAGTGTGGTACTCCAGAGGTTGTCAGAGACACTAAACGTCACTGAACAGGTAAACTCATCTACTCAGCCTCATTGTGTTTTTATAATCTCTAATTATAATCTCAAACTGTTCAAACACAAACTTTCAGAGAAAATGATTTTAAATGAAGACTGAACAAGTTGTCAAAGCTTAATGGTGGTGATGTCACTTGGTTTATTCCCTACATTTAGCTTTTTTATGTCTGCCGATTGTGTTCTGAAAATTGTGTTAATTTCTGAATATTATCATGATGAACAAAATGTGTAATAATCATAAACTTTTGTTGAACACAGAGTTTATTTTCTGCAATAATCCAAATCTAATGGAAAATATTGGGTTTATGTTGAAGGAACCAGCATGATGCAAACAGACTGACCCACAAAAATACATCATTACTGTAATGCTCTCTTCCAAAGAAAGACTTTTAAGCCTCAAGAGGAATAACAGTCAATTTTATATTGGTTACTTTTATGAAGTGACACATTGATCACATACACGGCTGACAAATGTGACCTACAGAGGGCACAGCCTTGTAAATGACACGGCTTGGGTGTCCAGTTAAAGTAAGATCGCGAGACCCTGCCTGCGTTCTTTTAGATTCAACTGTTTTAGAAATCATTGTAATGCTGCAATAATTATTCAAACTACATATTTATGAATCACTCCAGTGTTATTTTACTATCACTGGGATACTATTATAGATTTTATTATTATTTGGAATTAGTTTTGTTTTTTATTTTACCTTTTTGTTTTAATTTTTAAAGCTTTAGTAATTTTATAGTTTTGTGATTTTTATTCCTTTATTATTGTTATTATTATATACTTTATACTTTATTGTTTTAGTTTTTTTGGCTACATAGTTATTATTTTTTTATTTCAGTTTTAGCTTTAGTTATTTTAGCCGATCAAATTAGAAAAATAAGAAATGTTGCCTTGGCAATAGCTGAAATAAAATGTAATGATTTTAGTTGACTATAATAACCCTGAATCATGGTGAACACACACACAAGCAAATTGGTAAATAAGTGATACACACAAATCTTTATGAATATCAATGAAATCACACCAGTTTATTATACTATATAGCCTATACATCAACTTCATCAACAACTCCTTTGCTAGTTCATTTCATTTTTTTTTTTAAAGAAATGTAGAATAAAAACAGGAATAGTCTGAAAGCACAACACACTCACTGTGATGCAGCTGTTTTTACACACCTGTATATAACTATCATTCAGTCTTATGCTAGTGTTCTGCTGCTTGCGCTGATGCTGATCCGATCCGATAAACACGGGACCTGGCTCACTAACACTCCTCGTACATGATTCTGAAACTTCCTTCCCAGAAAAGTGTAAAACACAGGGTTAATGCAGAAATACAAGCGTGCGATGTTATTGGTGACGTACTGTGCATACAGAAGGCTGCTATTACACTGTGTCGGATCCTGATGCTCATTTATCATCATGATGATGTTATACGGGCTCCAGAATACAAAAAACATCAGAACGATGATGAAAATTAGCCACACGGTGCGATGTTTGCCTACCATCCGCGTGGCCAGGACGGTCAGGGTTATCCGGAAGTAGCAGTAGACGAATACAATCAACGGGACAATAAAAAACAACACAAACTGCTTATAGAGACTGAAGACTTCCCACTGAGCATCGCTGGAGTCTTCACACACCCATCCTTCCATCGGATACTCTTCAACGGTGAAATGGATGAAGGGTTGGAGGCTGGCGAGGACACTAATGATCCAGACGACTGCAGACAGTACAACGGCGTAGCAGCTTCTGCGTCGTTTGTTGGCGACCACGCAGTGCACCACGGCCAGATAGCGATCGAAGGTCATGAGGGTGAGGAAGAGGATGGAGCTGTAGAAGCCCAGATATTCGGCACCATTCACCAGCTTACAAAGAGCTTCTCCGAAGATCCACTGGTCCGAATGATGAACGGCTTGAAACGGGAGCGTGAGGGTGACGATGACATTGGAGGCCACCAGGTTGATGAGGAATATATTTGTGACCGTATTAAGCTTCTCGAACTTGTAGAGGACGAGCAGAACCACTCCGTTGCCCAGTATGCTGGCGATGAAGATGACGTAGTAGAAGGGTGGAAGAAAATGTTGGCAGAAATTGTTGATGGCGATGGTGTTGCACTGACCAGTTCCGCTGCTCATCGGCGAGTAGTCTTCATAAATGTCTGGCGTTGTGTTGGGCGTTTCCATCTTGGTGGTTACCAACAACCTGCAGGGTTGAGTGAGTTTTTTAGAATTAAAGGCTGGATAAATGTGACCCTGGTACACAAAACCAGGTTACACTTTATTTTGATAGACATAACTACATGTCAACTAATTCTCAACTTACTCTCAGAGTAGACCGTTAGGTTAGGTTTAGGGTTAGTAGAATAAATTGACATATACTTGCAAAGTTTCTCATAGTCAATATGTTGTGGACCCATCAAAATAAAGTGTTAGAAGATATTATAAGCAGACAGTCTACTAATACTCTAATGACTGCTAGTTAGTTACTGTTAGTGGAATGTCTAAAGTGGACTATCAAAATAAAGTGTTACTTAAAAGCAGTCATAAGCAGCACAGCTATATTTGTAGCAATAACCAACAATACATTGCATGGGTCAAAATTATCGATTTTTCTTTTATGCCAAAAATCATTAGGATATTAAGTAAAGATCATGTTCCATGGAGATATTTAGTAAATTTCCTACAGTAAATTGGAAACATTTTCTCAATATTTAGATTTTTTTGCATCCTCAGATTCCACATTTTCAAATAGTTGCATCTCAACCAAATATCGTCCTATCCTAACAAACCATACATCAATGGAAAGCAAATTTATGATGTCTAAATCTCAATTCTCAAAATCTCTAAAAATTGACCCTTATTTGTCGACTTACCCCAAAGTGCTGTTCACAGCTCGTCTGGCCGGTTCATTAATAGAAACTACAGTCTTGTAAAGTGGAGCAGCAGCAGAGGATGTGTGTCAGTCTACAGCTGCAAAAATCTGAATCATATCTTGAAACTACTTCCTTTTATGTGACGTCAGAATTTTCTCAAGACTCTACGTGTGTTTGAAGCCTTGACTACATACATGATCGCTATACACAGACCACAGACCAACCACAAAGTGTCCATTACCTTTTATTTCAACAAAGTCATTCTTAGAAAATACTAGAGCTCTAAAAGATAAATTAGACTTATGCCATGTAAAACATTTCCCAAAGATTTGTAAAAAAAAAAAAAAAAAGTTATATGAAACTTAATGAAAATACAATGAGTGAATAAAACAACAGATTAGAATTAATGCTAGAGTAAAAGATTATATAAGAAAAAATGTGATATCAGTTTATTCAAGATTTCATTGGAAGAAAATATAATAAGCATTTTGTATGGATTCACAAAAACAATATTTAAAATAATTACATCTTTCAGATTTGTATATCGTACCTTATACAGCTTAAATGCTTTACTGCCAAAAGACAAGAATAAAATCCATTATGAGTTCATGAACACACATCAAATTGAATAGTTTTGATCATAATGGTTTGTGTTCCTTTTATTAAATGGGATTATGTTTAATGAGGTTAGTGTGAATTTACCTTCCCTTCAGGCAGTGCAAAAAAAAAAAAAAAAAAAGTATGCAAATAATGCAAAAACAGTTGCTATTCATTAAACCAACCTAGCCAGCAATTTAAAGCACATTTAGTAATTCAGTTAAATATGAAAATATGATGGCTGTAGTGTCTTAGAAAGCTGTCCAATCCAAGATTCTCAGCCAAGTACTGGGGAAATCAAAACTAAAGTCATCTTTTTGCCAAACACAAACAGAAACATAACGCTTTTCCTCTTTATGTCTGTCCCTGAAGTAATAAAGCCATTTATTCTTAATCTCCATTAGTACCAAACCACACACAAACTAATGCTTGTATTATTGCATCTCATATCATGTTGCAAAAGTTCCTTGTTTGGCAACAAATTAGTACATTAATAATTAATATTCATAAGTAATGCTGATAAATATTAATGTTTATGACACATTAACATCTATACACATTAATATGCTTGCAGTATTATTTTGCAAATGACCTTATGCATGCACCCTTGCATCATTGGTGTTACTCTTCATGCATCGGAAGGCTGGTTTCACTTTTAAGTTTCACATCATTCATCTACAAGCCCCTGATGTTTCATAGCACCATAGCAATGCACAGACAACATCCAAAGCCATGTGAGTAAATTCCTCTGGATTTGCTGCGGCGCTTCTGGCAGTCCGAGAGCTGAGCCCATGTGTTCGCTCAAACGCGCGTCAGAAATCAGGCCCTTTACTGTAGCGCTCATCCCTGAGGTCATAGGATTGGTAGCAGATGGACATGTCGCACACGCCGGCCGGCCCTGGAGGACCCTGCTTCCCCGAGATGCCCGGAGCCCCGGATTTACCCGGGATTCCCGGAGGACCCTGAATACCAATGCCATCACTGCCGCGAGGACCCTGGATCCCTGTTGGTGTTGAGGGAATACACAATCTGACACTTACACAAGATTCCTCCCCAATCGCTGCATATACATTTGTGCCATATGCATTTACATCTGTCACACCACAGATCAGACATTACATTAAATTTACGAAACCTATAAGTGCATTTCTTACCAAAAATAAATAATTAAGAAAGTCTGACCCGAACACAAAATGTTTAGTTTGTTTTTTTGGCTACATCTGAAAAAAAAATTCTGAAAAGGGTAGTATCATTTACTTAGTAAAAACTATTTTTTATTATGTATCTCTTTTGGATCAAAACGGACCTGAATGTGAGGATTAGTAATATAGTAATGTCATTGTACCTGTGTCTCCAGGAGGCCCTGGGTATCCTGGTCTGCTCTCTCCTTTATTGCCCTTAAATCCCCGCAGGCCTGTGTCCCCTACAAGAGTGCCAAACATGTTATGCAATTAAAATACAATCCCAAAGCCAAATCCATTTACATAATCTGGAAGTGTTCCAGCCAGGCGTCTCTGTTACCTTTGACTCCTGGAGGTCCTTGGATGCCCGGAGGCCCCGGGTAGCCCTGAGCGCCGTGTCTGCCGGGATAGCCCTGGGGCCCGCTGGACCCTTTAGACCCTGGAGCTCCAGGGGGTCCCGGAGGGCCTTTAACGGTCTCACAGGGTTCACAGCGCTGAGGGCTCATCGTCTGCAGTAGCTGCGGCAGCTGATCTGATAGAGATGCGTCACAGTAGAGATTATTGAACACCGACGGATGCACACAGGGTCATATGATGAGAAATCAAAATTTACTTGACCCTCACTGTAATATGAAAACAGACTATCAACATTCACCCAATCTATTTTCATATGCATCTTATTGCACTATAAGTGATTCAGGAACGTGAGGAAAAATTCCAGCACTACTTGTGATAAGGAGATATTTATTGAATTATATTATGATATTTATATTATTGTTAAATATCTCCTTATCACAAGTAGTGCTGGAATTTTTCCTCACGTTCCTGTATTTAGTTGTTCTCATGGACCTTGTGAGTGGTAAAGTTGCTCCAGACTCTACACTATAAGTGATTCATCCATGCATTTAAATGCAATCAAATTTTTTATCAAAATGTCAATCTTCTAGTGAAACAACAGACCCTCTGGTGATGTATGCAGGAGTTCTCCAAGCTTGCATTTAAATCATCACAGAACAACACCCTAATTTTTTTTTTTTTCTTGCTAATTCAGTTCTTTCATATATGAATCATAATATGGAAGAAAGAGTCCATCACTACTTCTGTTACATCACTACTTAATGTCTGCCATCAAATTCACGAATATAACACTGCATTTACAAGTCAATGATGCAATGCCTAAACATGTCCAGTTTAATTCTAAGAGCTGAAAAAAGGGAAGGAAAATGGTCATGGGAAAACTCATGAGACTGTTTTGTGGCAAAAAAAGAAATCTGACTAATATTGCTGTGTTCCAAGAGTCAAGTGAAGTAAAAATAAATCCAAAATGGTGGACAAAGCAACAGAAAAGTTGATAGTAAAATATAAGTTAGTCGATATTGAAACATCAATAAAAATTATTGCACTGAATATTTATATATGGTATGTATTTTTGAATCCAGGGTCATTTGAAAAATGTGCATGTGCAACATTTTTGCAAAATTATATTTTGTTGCTTCCTGCACGTTTTGCAACACTTTCAAAGTGAAACGTCCAGTGAGTGGCATTAAAAACATATTTTGTTTTATCCAAAACAGGTAAAAGTGAATATGGTAGTGTTTTATTGTCTTGGTCATTGTATGTACTGCAGCAGTTAGAAAAATTAAAAGTCTGGTGCGTGTCACTAGAAGGTTACTGTTCTGTCACATTTGAAAATAGCATGACACCTATGCTAAACCTAACCCATAGCATTAACTAAAGCCAACGTGAGATAAAAAAAAAAAAAACATTTTAAGCTTGATAAAAGTGTTTGAGATGTTTTATCATGACTCTTATTTCATGGGACGCACAAGTGTAATGCTGTACCGGGTGTGCTACCGAGCAAGTTTACTCTGTTAGAAAAGCTAAACATATGGAGCTGGTTATGTGATGCAAACATCAAAATGTTTTAGTTTACAAATCATGCACTATGGTACAAGTGTTTTGAGCTCATAACATAGAATTGGGCAAGAAACTGCACATAATCTGCCCCATAATCAAAATTTGTGTGAAAAGGAATAAAGGTTATTGGTGTTTTACTGTCAGTTAATTGTATGTTTATGTACATTTTTGGGATTTTGCACAAATGTATGAAGAGGCATGTTTTCTCAATGAGTATGTTGGTATTTTTATTTTATCATACATCAGCTAATCTTCAGCTTGTTTGACATTAAACATTCACTTTGGATTGAACTATTTTTGGAGTTTACTCCACATAACAGAAGTCAGTGACGATTCTGTTTCTGGCATTTCTAATGCATTTTTGTGGTGTCCACAAACAATTCAACTATAATACATCTCCTACATCAGTGATGTCAAGGCGATAACATGGTTGGTTATCGAGAAACATATGATTCATGAGTTGACTGTTGACTCCATTGGAGAGGTTGTCGTCTCCTCATGAAAAATAAAACATCTCTGGAGTTGCTGCCAAAGTACAGTTGAGCATTTCAGATCAGTCAATTTGAAGTTTCTGTGATGGTTAGGCCGCATGTAGACAATATGCAGCGAGGCAGCTCACTAGATTTATAAGTGGACCACAGGGAAAAAAGAAAAATGCTAACAGAATGTACGATATGACCCCTTTAATTCAAAGCAAACTGTAAAAACTCTGATAGCTCAGCAAGTTTCCGTAACAAAAGCTCCTTTCTAGTGAACTTTGCTTTTATCTAACAGCTTTAATTGGACGCTGCATGCTATTCTCGGCTCTTTATGTATCAGGCTTGTTCATATTAAAAAAGGAAAAGCTCCTTGGGCTCTTTGTTCTTGAGAGAATAATGACCTTGAACAAGGTCAGATACTCACTTCTCAAAATGTCCCCACAGAGTTTTATTAAGTACTCCTCTGAGGGAGGCTTACCCTGAAACACACATTGAGTCACTCATTAGATGGCGTCGCTACATGAAAAACACATAGAGCTTTCAAAGAAATTAAAGGCTTCACAGATAACAAAGGAGGAAACATAAGAAAGGAACTCAATTACACAGTCTTGACCTCAGGCCTTGTCAGTTATTTCATGAATCAGCCCAAATGATGCATCCTGACATTGCCCCAGCCATGCCATGCTTTGTTTACTTTGTCATACTTTCTTGTGAAAAGAAAGACCTGGTGGCTATAACAAAAATGTTAATTGCTATCGCGTGGTTGTGAGAAATGTAAGAATACTCACAGGCTTCCCTGGAAAGCCCGGAGCGCCCGGTAGCCCTGGCAAACCATCTTGACCGGGGAATCCGCGCGGCCCGACTACACCGATGTGTCCCATGTCTCCCTTCTGTCCGTCTGGACCTTTGACCCCGCTCTCACCCAGCGTACCTTTCTAGTAGATTCCAAACAGCACACTTAAAGCCTACTGCATGCTTGCATTTATATTCTCCATGCAAGCATGACTGCTGCATTTAACAGCAGAGTAGAGCTGCACAATTAATTGAATTAAAATCATGATGTGGCCTTGCATGATTACTGAATTGTGAAAAGGTTGCATATTAAACGAACGTATCATTAAAATGCATTGTGTGCTGCTCTGTTCTGTAGTGTACTATCCATACTCCAAGCATGCTTGGTCTGAATGTGGTTTGCTTATGACATGATTTGTGAATGCATTTGCATATTTTTCTGAAATTTTACAGAAATATAATATATTATCTATCAATCTATCTATCTATAATATACAGTTTTAGTATAGTAGTTAATAATATTTAGAATTAGCTTGTTACACGATTTTGTCATATATATATATATATACTGTATATATACAGTATATATATATATATATATATATATATATATATATTTTTTTTTTTTTTTGCATTTTAGTTAGTAATTTTAGTACTCAAACTTACATGTTCAGTTAGTTGTCAAGGCAGCTTTTGTAATTTTCATTTAAATTTTTAAAGCTTTTCATCTGATAATATGCCACCATATTCAAAATAGACTGAAAAATAAATCAGATTTGAATGCTTGTTGTTGAGCAGCGGTATGAAATGTTAAAATGTTTTTCATAGCAATGGTTAACTCGCAAATCAAAATATTTGTCAAAATAATCACAATATGACTTTCTGCACAAATCGTGCAGCTCTAGAGTGGAGCAAACATACAGTACAAGAATATTTAATCAACATGTTCAATTTCTCTGGATAAAAAAATACATTCTTTTAAAGGAAGCGACTGATTTGCATATGTCTGCTACTGATTTGCCCACGAATACAAAACAATAAATATACATAGGAAATTCCCTGTAGTTTACAGGGCATCCAGTTTGCCGGTTTGCTCTGACAGCACACTGAAACCAGCTTAGTATAACTGTCAAGCTGTCAAATGTAAACACTTTGTGGACGACATGCTTCAAAGCGCTCAGAAGTGCTCTGCCGTCCCATGTTACTCCCTTCAGGAGGTGGAGACGCTCTTGTTTCTTCTGTAAATAGGCAGGAATGGTTTAAATGTGAACGAGCCGTGTAATTCTACACACCTCTCCTTTGCTGCCTCTGGGTCCCACTTCACCCTGGTTCAGGAGGAACGAGAAAGAGGAAACTTTTATGATAAAATAAGAGACAGAGAAAAAATTCTGTTATTAAACACACAGACAGGCTCAATATTCACAGCGGCGACAGGAAGAAAAGCTCTTCAAAGCCACACACAGGGAACCCCACCAAATGATTCTCAAGCCCTGCGTGTGTTTGCAGACTGAATCATGTAAAGACACGTCAACAGAAGCTGGACATTTCAGTGTCGGCACACCGGACAGTTCAGACCACAATAATGTGTAAGCAAGCACTGAAGGGTTTGCCTGATAACAAGCTACTTTTTTCAACAAGTAGAAGCAAAGTGTTACAAAATTTTAGTCACATTTTATTGTGCATGCAATTTTTGTGCCAGATAGATATTACTCTGATTTTAGATGTAAGCTACATAAACAGTTAGTTATATATTCAAAAATATGTTCCTTCCTAAATGTCTTTGCCCATATGGAAATGTAATATATTGCCCAAGAGAAATATTGCCATAAATGTTACTTATAAGGCCACATATAGCTTTTACATGTACATTCTCTGGGTGGATGAAAATATACGTTTGTAACACACACACACACACACACATATATTATACAATATATATATATATATATATATATATATATATATACAGTATAATCACTTTAGTCAAATGCGTATGCTTTTCATATGTCATTATATGTAGCAACTATACATGTCATGTATATTTTATTTATGCAACTTTATCAAAACAACATAAACTATGTGTTTATATATGTTTTTGCAATAAATTACATTATATTATATAATAATTGATATTATATAAGTAAATATAAAACATTTATTTATATAATATCAATTGCTATATAATATATTATATAATATCAATTGCGTTGTATTGTATTGGCAGGTTTGCGATGTGCCTAAAAATATATTGTACATATATACCTAACCCATACAAATATGTATATATGTTAATATTGTTCCCATTTCTAACAGGTTTCATGTATGTTTTTACTTCAAATGACAATGTATTTCATGTTTGGAAATTGCTGTTTCATAACAGAAGTCCTGTTTTGATTCTGTATGTTGTAATTTTATACTCTTGACGCAAAGTTACTGCATACAGTGTTATATTTGCATCTAGGTGATGTTGATGAGACATGGACCAATGGCTGTTTTTATTTCAAAAAGCGGACTTTATTCCATCGAAAGATTTCTCAAGCGTATGACAAAGACGCACATTAGTATCTCACACATGTCATTTGTGAGTCAGTGTCTGTGACTAAGGTTTCTGGGGATTTATTGAGCTTTTACACAGAAATCAGGAGTTTCTTCTGCAAAAAAAAAAAGATTCAACCAGATAAAAGTATTTGAATGTGGCAGTTTAAGAGCTTTCTATTCAAATGACTGTAATTATTAAACTTACTTATTCTTATAATTCCTCATTGAGTTAATGAGTGTGTTGATATATACTGTATATATTAATTAACCTAAAATGACAAGTTTGTCTTCCTAAAAATGATGTAATTATTCATGTCGCAAAACATCCTCATGTTGTTTCTCATTCCAATTCCAATTCTCCTGATGTACATCCCTTCTTAAATTCTGAATGCTATACATTGGCTTTTTCTGCTTTCAGCCCTGATGTAGAGGAGCTGCGGTGCTATAAGGAGACGCGCCCCCTGCTGGATGAGGAGAGTTTGCACACTTACTGGAAAGCCAGGCAATCCAGCGAAGCCTTTGCTGCCTTTTTCACCCTGCGAATGGGAGGAGGTCTGTGTTAGCAGGGGTCTCAAACTCTGAAAGGTTATCATTAGCATTCAATAACAGCAGGTGGCTCCCTATAACCTTTAGAAGACTGTGTCACATCCTTTTAACTGAGACACTGAGCCAACTACGCTTAGTGTGGTGCACCCTACTGAGACTGCTACGCTAAACCACTGTGCTGGTTGATCTTGTAGTGTAAGCATAAGAAAAATCACTAGAAATTAGTCATTATAACATTAGTATATCTATGATTTAGTAACCATGTTTTCATAAACGCATATGGCATTTTTTTTTTCCTGACCAAATTATATTTCAGAATTTACGCTATATATATATATTGTAATATTATATATTTTTTAACATTGTAAAGTATGTTCCTTGCTGATTTTTATTCAAAGGTGTCATAATGTTCACATGAGTTATAAACAAACAAATGTGAATATATTTTCATGAATTTAAATATACGGAGGGGAAAATATATTTTGAAATATAGTATATATTTTAAAAGTACATTTAGAATTTTAAAATATATTTTCAAAAATATACAAAAAAAAATGGCCAGTGTATTTTAGCAAATATATTTGTGGCTTATTTATTTAAAATGTATTTATTATTAAATAATGTTTCTCAAACAGGTTTCACCAAGCACTCCCCCCGTCTGCTATTGGTCAGTAAAACACATAGCTCCGCCCCAAACTCACGCCATTGGTTGAGCCACTGTTGGTCAGACACTCAAACAAACACAGCAATGAGATCCAGCATTTACATTTTTCTGAGAAACCAGCCTCTAATGTCTTATTTCTGCTAATCTCTGCATACTGAGATATGAGACCATCACAGATTTTAGATTCCAAAAAAAATGGCACAAATCGATGATAAAGTTATCCTTTTCCACTAATTTCACACTACGGCTATCATCTAGGTTAGAGTCATATTCGAGATAAGAGACGAATCTGAATCTGTGCTGAAGCCCAATGCAAACCTCTGATGAATCACATGCAGTATTAGTCAAAAGTGTTTTTAAAGTGTGAAGGAAATGACTGGGGATCCACCTGAATGCCTCTGGGTCCGAGTTCTCCTCTCTCTCCCTGAAAATAAGAGAGAAACACAGACTTACTTCCACCTCTGCGCAGCAGGAGAACACTCTTCTTTAACATATCAGTCAAAAACTATATTTAATGAGCTGAAAAGCCAGTATATTGGGCATATCTTCCACACAAGCAGTCATTTAGCTGACGCTTTATCCAAATGACAATAGATTTATTGCAGTGACAGAGCCGGCACTTCCCTAGACATCTCAATACTGCATTTATAGTATGAATATGCATATATAGCCTACATAAAACATACTGCCACTGTGAGCAGCATGTTCAAGCTCAAGCCATGCACATCTCTGCTGGAAACTACTGGAAGCTCAAGGTGTTTCAGAACATGAGAGCTGGTTTCTTGCATCTATTCGACCTTAACATGGTTTCACAGCGTGTTGCATTAGAGGATTGTGATCCTTTATCCAGATCAAACCTTTCTGGTGCTTAATTATTCACCTGACAAACACTTTTATCCAGAGTGACATTTTATCAGCATGTGTGTCTCTGGGAATCAAATCCATGGCCTTGCTGTCACTAAAGCCATGGCTAATTGTTTATGGTCAGTATGATTTTTTCAATACTTTTATTCAGATAGGATGCATTAAATTGTTACACTGTAACAAAAGTTTTCTGTTTCTAATACATGCTGTTCTTTTGAACATCAAAGAATCCTTAATGTTTATATTTTAAACATTTTTAATCAGTTTATATATTAAGTCATATTTATTTAGATATGCCAATTAATTAATTAATATACACGGCCATTAAAAGCTTTGGAGGTAAAATAAATTAATACATTTACTGATCAAGTATTCATTAAATTAATCACTGTAAAAACATTTATAATGTTTAGATTTCTATTTCAAATAAATGTTGTTCTTTTTAACTTTTTATTCATCTGTGAATCCTGAAAAATAAAATGCATCAGTTTCCACAATAATATTGTGCAGCACGACTGTTTTCAACATTGATAATAATCAGAAATGTTTCTTGAGCAGCAAATCAGCATCTTAGAATGATTTCAGTTATTTTAAACTGTAATAATATTTCACAATTTTTACTGTATTTTATCAAATACATGCAGTTTTTGTGAAAAGACTTCATTCAAAAATATTTATGAAAAACAGTCCACAATTAATTACAGTTTAGCAGATATTCACATAGAAAACAGCTGTTTTACTCTATAATAATATTTCACAATTTGTACTGTATTTTGATCAAATAAATGCAGCCTTGGTGAGCAGAAGAGACTTCACTCAAAAATATTTATGAAAAACAGTCCTCAATCAATTACAGTTTAACAGATATTCACATAGAAAACAGCTATTTGAAATTGTAATAATATTTCGCAATTTTTACTGTATTTTGATCAAATAAATGCAGCCTTGGTGAGCAGAAGAGACTTCACTCAAAATTATTTATGAAAAACAGTCCTCAATCAATTACAGTTTAACAGATATTCACATAGAAAACAGCTATTTGAAATTGTAATAATATTTCGCAATTTTTACTGTATTTTGATCAAATAAATGCAGCCTCGGTGAGCAGAAGAGACTCAGAAACATTAAAAAAATGACTCGTGCATGCAGGTGTTTAATGGGACGGCAGCATTACCTTGTGTCCTTTAAATCCAGGAGGGCCCATGGCTCCCTGAAGGCCTGGAAATCCCGTCTCACCCCGCTCGCCCTGTAAGATTCACAAAACTCTTTACCTCGCTTACCCAGAGGACTCTGAATGCTAACCTCACAACTAAGTCACTTAACAAAATCTAAGCTACAAAAGACGAGGCTCTTACCTTTTGACCTGCGGCTCCAGGAATACCTGCATCTCCATTTTCTCCTGCATTACCCTGAATTAATGTCCACAAATACACACATGTGATGCATGCATATATAACTCCTCCATTATAACATGGCTAGAAGAAGCCATTTGTTTCCATACACTGATAAAAGACTATTAATCACTTTAAATATTAAATAAATGAAATACTGTTACAAAACTGGCAACCTAAATGATTTTGTTCAGCGTACTTCTATAATCCATTTGATAAGGGCACAAATCCAGGAACAGAATAAATGTAATCTCAGCACGGCTATTCCCACCTGATTCAAGTCAAGGTATTAGCATAATTGCTAAAGGTGATGTTTGGAGTAGACCAACCTTGGGGCCGCGGAGTCCGTCTGCTCCGGGGGGCCCCGAAGGCCCCGGCGCGCCCTGAAGGATTTAATCAGACAGAATTCAGAGTTAAACTGAAGCACCGAACGCTGATAACACACAGCGGCAAATAAACCTTCAGCACAACTCCAGAAGACTCTTACTTGACCAAAATAGGAAATTAACTCACTTCAATTATTAATTCACTGTCAGACATGGCATAAATTAATAGAAATGGAATTATGATGTGCAAAACAGATTCTAACACACAGTGTTTCTGCAGGTCATAAAAAGTCACATTGTAAGGTCTTACATCAGAGAAGAAAGTCTTAAATTCATGGCATTAAATTTTGCATGCACTGCAAATTAATTAATTAAATTTGTCTTGTTTTCCATTACAAATATCTAAACATCCCTAAATCAAGATGCATTTACTGGAGATGCCATGACGAAGACATGAAATATTGTTTACTGAGAAATAAAATATCTGTCAATGAGGAATAAAACTTGGTTTCCCTTTGAAGTAAGTTGATATTTTTGAGCCTATTGACAGATATGTGTTCGTGTTTTAATGTCACTGCTTCTCCAGTAAACATATCTTGAGTTAATAATCTTTGAAAAGTTAATAGTGATTTTTGCACTGGAAGACAAGAAAAAAATACTGAGGCAGATATTCATGTTTTGCATTGCAAAAGCATTACATTTTGCAAAGTAAATTTTGGTGACACTTAAAAGCCTTTATGTGTAATGCATTATAAAGGTTTTCATAATGTACTTTGCAATGCATTACATCTTTTTTTATAAATAATTGTAAACAAAATTAAAATGCAGTATAATATCTGAAGGTTTGTTTGTCATGTTGTGATGCACTACAATTTTCAAAGATGTAACAATGAATATATACGTATTACAAATGTATTATAACTGCAGTTACAATTATTCATGAGCTCATTCAGTGCATTATTAGGTGCATTTATAGGCATAATTAATGCATTAAAATTTATTTTATAATACATTATATTTCAATGCTTTAGGTAAAGTGTTACTAATATTTTTTCTTTCTCACTTAATTCTGATACATTTCTCTTATTTTACATACAACTTTTTTTCAGTGTGAAGTGCGAAGCGTGAAGGTACAGTAAAAGTTCGTTATTTAATTAATTTATTGTTTGTAAAAATACATTTAAAAAGCAATGGAAGTTGGAAGTTTTATTTTTAAATTATATGAAGCACTGAATGCAAATGTCTTGCATTAGCAGAGACCATACTGATGTATTCTGTTCTATTTATATTTATTCCTTATCTTAAATGTTCCTTCAGAAGCCCTAAGGACAGAGGCGCAGCAGATGTGATCCAGCACTAGGTGGCAGCAGCGTTTGCTCGGATTCAGGCGAATGTTTGGCTCTGGCCATCAGAGGTCACCCTAACATTGTTTACTCTGTTACTGAGTCCCAGACGATCGCTGGTTAGTGTTTGACCCCTGTCCAGATTGATCTTTTTCCTCTCTGGCTGCGGCTGCTGATCTGATGTGCAGCTCTACAGCTGCCTGGGCCTCCATCCAATCCCGTTTCTCTGAAGTGTCTTATTTTAACTATAACACAATGGGGGGTAAGAAGGTGAAGCTGATACTCCAGCGGGACGTTTACTCACCGGAGCTCCTCTTGGCCCGGCTGATCCTTTCTGTCCCGGTGCTCCTCTCGCACCCTAAACTCCAGCAAACACAGGATCGATAGCATGGTTTGTAATTCAGTGTGTGTTATAATTCAAGATGCAGTGACTGTGTTTTAAAGGCAGGTAGTTACTGCCATACAACTGCAACCATTGTGCCTTGAAATATATCTAGTCATGTTTAACCTCATTTATTTTACATTGGCAAAATGTGGTTGGACATGGGTGAATTTCACAAAGAACATGTCAAGGTCACAAAGGGGGGGGGGAATGAAATATATTTTGGTTCCATTAATGTTTTGCTGAGACATAAGTACATTTAAATAAATAAATAAATAAATAAATATTGATTTATTTAATATACATTATGCATTGCATGTATATACATTTTATAGAGCATTTAATAGAGCATCTATTTATGAAACTGAAAAATAAAAATAAAAAGTTTTGACTTTTTATTTTTTTTATTTTTTTTTTTTATTTTATTTTATTTTATTTTATTTATTTTATTTATTTTATTTTATTTTATTTTATTTTTATTTTATTTATTTTTTTTTATTCTATTTTTTGTATCTTTTTTTGGCAATGATTCTAAAATGTATAACACTGAAACCACATTTGACAGCTTGCCTTAACCTGACAGTTATGAGCATGCTAGCTGAAATAAATCAATCAATAATAATAATAATTATTATTATTATTATTATCCAAATTCAATATATGTACATTATATACAGTTATATACAATACATTTATTTAAAAAAAATATTATAAAACAGTAAAAATTTAATAAAAAGGTGATATTCAAAAACCAAGTAATTGGCAAACACATATTCTAAGCAGTAAAATGCATAACCTTGCACCTGTGTGTGTGTGTGTGTGTGTGTGTGTGTGTACCTGCGGTCCGCTCGCTCCTTCCTCTCCAGGTAGTCCTCTGATTCCCTGTAAAGCACACATCAGTCATGATTCAGTTTCTAAGGCTCTGCTGGACAGGACAAGCGGAGCTAATGACCTTGTATTTGGAACAGATCTGGGATCAAGGCCTCGCTGTAATTCCATCATTCATCGTGTTCTTCTTCTCCGGTTACTGTTATTACAGCATTACCAGGATGCCACTCAATTAATCTACGCTCTGGCAAAGCTATTGCTCAAATGAGAGCCTGCCAAGAAAAAGGACACAATTGACTCTCTGACATTCACACATTTCCACTGTCTGTTTTTCAAGCCTGCTAAATGACTTTAATTGAGCTCCATTAAAAACTTCCTCCATCCATCTGCTTCCTCTGAGGCTCCAGTAAGAGGCAGCGATGAACTTCGTGTGACGGAAGAACATTAAGCACGTAAAAAAACAGGGAAAAAAACGCTCTGTTAGCACCATTTCCCTCAGAAATCTGACTGAGGAACGTCCTGCTCTTTCTTAAAGATTTAACATCAAGTCTCCTGAAGTTTTTACCCTGATAACGTTTACTCCGGTACTCCAAGACCCTACCTAATACCACACAAACATCAAAATATGACATATTTCATGATATTTTAATGAATTTTAATTACATGATAAATTATTATTATTATTGTTATTATTATTTATATAAATTAATTTATCAGAAAAATTGTACTACAGTAATGAGTAATGACTATGCGGGGACTTGAATTATTATTATTATTATTATTATTATTAAAATATATATTATTCATGTACCTTTATTATTTATTTATTTATTTATCAAAATACTGCTACAGTAATGTGAATCACCACTGAAAATAATATAAATTACCTAAAAAGTACCAAAATATCTCATATTTAAAATGTAAGCATGCTGTTACTTTTAAAGATGTATTATTATTACTATTATTATTGCAAAATGTATAATTTATATACCTTTATTATTTATAAAAAATATTATTATATCTACAGAGAATCTAATGAAAATAATCGGAATTAGCCAAAAATAAAAATAAATAAATAAATAAACAGGGCACTTTTAACACAGTACCTCAAAAATCTAAAAATGCCTCATATTTTACATTAAAGGTTTTTTGTTTTTTTATTATGACCAACATTAAAACTGAAACATTTCAATAACTGTATCAGCTGTTTGGAAAACATGCTACATTACTCCTTTTTGTGCATTTGTCCATTGAAAATGTAAATATCTTAACAGATGAGTGACGGTAAAACCTAAAAAGTACCACTATTTTCTCCAAAAGTGAAATGCGAGAACCAAGCGCCCTCTTCCTTCCTGCCACGCACTGAATAATAACTTCCCACAGCTGTTTGATGCCCTGATGAAGAGCTGCAAACACGTCTGACTTTCACTGGAAAACACTCTCATTACAGCAGCTTGACCTCCGATCTCTCAGCACCTGCCGGAGTGTTTGCATTCAAGAAATCAATCTTCTGTTGTATCTTCAGAACCCTGAATAACAACAAGACTCTGTCCGCAGGTTAGCAAAGCACCTAAAACAGAGACGCATGCAGGAGTGTGCAAGAAACATCCAGGTCCGTGTTTGATTCCACTATCCTCAGAGATTACAGTGAAATATCGCACAGCTTTGAAATGGAGATGCCTGTGTATTATCTGGCGTTAATGAGTCATTTCACAGTGAGCGGCTCCATCGATCGCGTTTCACTTCTTTCAGAACAGCTGAATTACATCAAAAACGAGAAACTTCTGAGGCCTTCGCAGGTTTAATTTGAGAGGAAACACGGCGCGGAAATGTAAGAGCGGGAAGGAGAGCGAGATTGTAAATGTAATTACATGAAAGATGAAAGGTGTCATACCTGACTCGAAAAAATGAGTTAAGTGTTAATTTGCCCGGTTGAGATGTAATGATTAGTAGCAGGAAACGACTTATTAGCAAATCACAGCCAGGCTTTCAAGTGCAAAGCAAAAGTGTCTAAATATCAGCCAAACCAGATCGTTACTGGCACAGAATATTTATCATTATTTAAAAACAGAAATTAATAAAGTAAGCACATTGCAGCCATACGGGTGAATCTCACAAAATCTGTCAAGAACATGTCTGGGTCATACTGCATCAAATTAAAAGAAATTATATTTTGCATGAAGAAAATGAGGCCTTTTATTTAAAGGAAAAATATCCACAATCTTACTAAGATTAGCAAAAAGACTAACTGGAAAAAAATTATACTTTTATTTATTGTTTACACTAGCGTTCAAATGTTTGGGGTGGGTAATTATAATTATATAATTATCATTTTTATATCAGTACGTCTCAAGTTATCTATCAGTAAATATGTTAATAGATTTGAATTATTTGTATTTTAAATATAACACTTTTTACTAGGGTTGTTTCATGGCGTTTGACACAGGAGCAGCGCTTCATTCAGACTCTGGTTATTAAGTGTGTGGGCGACTTTAAGAAGAAAGCAGGCTTGTTTATCTGCTCTGCTGCCAGTCGCTGTTCTCCACTGAGGCTGGATGTGCATTTGACACGCAGCTCCTGAACATGCAATTATTTCATCTTGACTGTATGTATGGATTTAACGCAGATGTAGATCAAATATGAAATCCATTTTTGTGTCTCAATCAAGGAGGCAAACAAAGCTAATGCTAATTGACTGCAGATGTAAAGCGTCGCACATTTGAGGCTGTAATGTGAATTTGCATTTTTACAATTTATAAAAATGTGAGAGGCTCTTGCCTGTGCTGGACTCTATGATATTATGTCCATAGAAGTCATGTGCATTGATGTCTGTCTCAACCACACAATAAAACAATGAAATTCCAACTTTTTATATAATTCAGATTTTCTTCCTCACAATTCTGAGAGAAAAGTCAGTTGTGACATTTAACTTTGTGTTATATTCTGTGAAAGAGAGAGAAATAAACTCTGAATCCTGAGGAAAAAAAGTCAGAATTGCAAGATTTAACCTTGCAGTTCTAAAAAAAAATAAAAATGTTTGTGATATTGCAATATATAAACTCAGAATTGTGAGATGTAAACTTGGAATTGCAAGAAAAAAGAAATGTGAGTTTATGTCTCGCATTTCTGACTTTTTCTTGCAATTCTAAATTTATCTCTCATTCTCAGAAGAAAAGTTGACAAAAAGTTGACAAACTTACGGAGCCCTTTACAGGACATTGTGGTGGGAAAAATTCAGGGTGGGAGGAAAACAATTTTTCAAATGTTTTGCGTTCTCTCGAGAAACTTTGCGTTCCCTCGCAAAACCATCTGAGTTCGGACAAACTCTTCCTGATTACTTTACAGCTTGCAGTGGTTACAGCTCGTATGATCACAATGGAGCGGTTCATAGAGTTTTATTTTGAACTTGGACTCAGAGTAATACAGTCAGTGCTTAGTTCAAGGCACGGTTTTGGGACATAATAAAACGCTTTAATGTGGCTAAATGTATTAAAACAGTGACATTAGGACCAAATTCGATAATAATAAATACTAATAAAATTGTTAGGTTTATATTAATAACCTTATTAATAATATTACTATTAATAAAGGAGAATAGCCCAGAATATGAATGCAACGGATTTGGTATTTTTAAATCACCGTTTTCATTATAGCCTACCTTAAGCGTTTTATGGGGGAGAAAAAGCTTAGGCTACGTTCATATTCTGGGCTATTCTGCTTAGTAATATTATTAATAAGGTTATTAATATTAGCCTAATAATTTTATCAGCTTTTATTATTATCGAATTTGGTCCTCCATTTTGGTCACTGTTTTAAAACATTAAGCCACATTAAGCGTTTTATTATGTCCCAAAACCGTGCCTTGAACTAAGCACTGACTTATTAATTTATTTGAGTGCAAGTTCAAAATAAAACTCTATGAACCGCTCCATTGGGACACGAGCTGTAACCACTGCAAGCTGCAAAGTAAACAGGAAGAGTTTGTCCGAACTCAGATGGTTTTGCGAGAGAACGCAAAACATTTGAAAATGATTTTTTCCTCCCACCCTGAATTTTTTCCACCACAATGTCCTTTAAAGGGCTCCGTACAAACTCACATCTGAAAGAAAAAAGTAAGAATTCTGAGATGAAAACTTAGAATTGCTAGAAAAAGACAATTCTGAGTTTGTCTCGCATTTCAGTTTATTTCTCCGAATTCTGACTTTTGTTCTCAGAATTATGAGAAAAAAAGTCAGAATTGAGAGATATACTGTAAATCTAGAATTGTGATATAAACTTGCAATTGCAAGAAAAAAGGGGGGCAAAAAAACGGATTACTCTTTTTTTTTCTGTAATTTAATTACAGTTACTTCTTATATAATTGAACTTAATACTGTGTATAGACTGTAGAACATTTACACACAATACAATTGTGGATTTAACATCAAAATTTAAAGTATAACCTTAAAATGCACGCTTTTTATGTACCCTTCTCACTTTAAATACTTTGGTGAGTTAATAAGAATATTGGTAACACTTTAGTGTACAATTCTCACTATTAACTAGTTGGTTGTTATCACGAATATTACTGGAATATTGGCTGTTTATTATTACTTAAAAAGCAGATATTAGTGTCTTGTTCTGCAAGACCTTATTCTAAATCCTTCCACTACTTTACTAAGTATTAATAAGCAGTAATTAGGAGCATATTGAGGCAAAACAAACAAACAAAAACAAAAAAATCATAGTTAATAGTTAACAGTGAGAACTGGACCCTATTCTAAAGTGTGACCAGAATAATTTATGTAGTTATCTGTTATTTATTTGAAATAATTAAAATAACTGTTTCATGTCTATCCTTGTATTATTCATTAACTTTGATATAGGATTTAGAAAGTAATTAGTCATAAGTAATTAAATACTTTTTGGAGAGAGTCATTTGTACAGTAATCTAATTACACTGTTGAATTACATGTAAGATGTAACTTACCCAACACTGACCATAATGTCAAAACACTCAGACACTCCAGATTCATTTTTTTTGGTCATATGTACAGGATGTTTTGACGTGGAAGCAGCTCTGTTATGACGGCAGGTGTAAAGTAAAAATGAGCAGGTGCTCATGTTGTCATGCTGGCTCTCATCACACCCATAGATTTGTAAACACTGCGGTCGGCGCTGGACCGCTTCTACATGCTCTCATTTAGAGAATACACTTCCCTGTTTAGTGTTTCTTTGCTTTATGGAGCCACTGCAAAGGGACGGTCAGATTTCTGACACTGCTAATTATGAAGAAGTCCAACATTTTACAGTCAACATGTGCAGAGGAGGTTTGTTTAGATGGGTTCATTGAACTCATTTTAGATGTGCATTTAGATATATCTGACACACATTTAACAGATGCAGCTTATGTTAAATATTATAAAAGAAGAGGAAGAACAGCAGAAGTGACTCACTGGAACTCCTCGCAGTCCATCTGCTCCTGGCAGCCCTGAATCTCCTTTCTCTCCCTAACAAACAAACAAACAAATACAACACACGTGTTGACCAGTAGATCACATTTTTCAGATTGTGGCACTCAGAATCCCTTTAGAGACACACTCAGAATAAAGTTAATGATCCATGAAGGGTTTGAAGTTAAACGAGAAGCGTATTTTCTCAGTGAAAGGAGTCTACGACAATTAAAGCAGCGTTGTGTTTGTTTTGCTGCCGAGGGCCGACTCTTACTGGACACATAAAACACAGCCTTTCAGTGCAAAACACGCCGGGAGTGCTGGAATAGAAGCCATAACATCGAAAAATTAGATTTTTGTCTGCCTTTTCCATTTTCTTAGTTTTTAGTTCTACTAGGATACACTTCAAAGATCCATGATCCTTTTAAGATCTTTTTTTTTTTTTTGCATTATTAATTATTAATTATTATATAAAAATATCTCAAATCAAAACATTCTAAAAACAAGATGCATGACTTAAGCAAAACCATGCAAGTTAATAAGAAAATGTTGCATCTTAAAATTACATTTAGTTGCTTACCCCTTTCAAAAATAAATGTAATTCAGGACATATTTTCAGAAAACAAGTTCTACTATAGGATACACCACTATCATGCAAACACTGGATGAAATAATTGTCTTATTTTCATAAAATTATAATTTTTGTCTTATTTTCAGTATAAAAATCAAAACTATATTCTATCAAAAGGCATTCTATAAATTATACTATTCTATCAAGCTGTATTCTGTAGATTCTATCATATTCTATCAAAAATTATTCTATAAATGAATGGAAATTTGGAACAAAATATTAGACTACGTATATAGGATTAATTACGATGATATATGATGAGGCTTTTTTTAAGAAAATACATATTGAATTAAGTTTATTTTTCTTAGCACACTGGTATTTATTTATTTAGAAAAAGTCCTCACTAAATGTGTTACATTAAGGCTTAAAGAAAAAATATGCTAAATAAGTAATAAAAAATAATTCTTAAAACATTTTTAAAAGGATATGTTCTCTGAAAAAAAAGAAAGACACGGAGACTAAATGTCCTATCCTGGCGATGTAAATTTATCTTGTCTTAAGAATATTTAGGCATTTCTGCTGGAAACAGTTGAAGAAAATGCTTTTTTTCCTCTTTGTAGATGTGTAGACTACTGCAACTCCAGCAGTGTTCAGAGACAGCAGGAGACAGTAACTCACTGGAGTTTCATGTCACACTCGAGCAGACTTTGATCAGAGCCACAGGTGTAGAAGAGGCAGCGTCCCGTTCAAGAGTCATTGCCCTTAAGCAAAGAACAAATGTTTGCCCTCCATGAAAGCTTCAAGAACACTCACTAACACTTGGGCTTTGTGGAGCGCTTTGAAAGGCTGAGAGAAACAGAAACTAAGAGTTGTTTTTTTTTGTTGTTGTTGAAGAGCTTGTCCTTCCAGGACACATAAAACATCTAAGCAAGCAAACCTTTCATTAGAAGAGCAGCGAGTCTGTTAGAGAAAACATAAATGTGGATTGTGGCGGCCTGTGGAGCTGGACCCAATAACTACTCTGACTCTGGCCTGACATCTGTAGGTGTGTTTGGCTACATAAAACATGTTCTATAGTGAGCAAACACTCAAAGCGTGCAGTTTGTGGAAAGGATGTCTCAGACATAAAAAATAAACACAGTCCGTCCCACTCATGTGTGTCCAGTTTTAACACATGCATGAATGTCTAGATGACAAAATGTATGTATAAATGTTGACGTTCTGTTATTGATGTATCATGCATGTCAGGCCTAGGCTTGTTAGAAAAACATGCATGTGCAACGTTTCTGCAAGATGATATTATGTTGCTTATGCAATGTCCAGTGAGTGGTGCTAAAAGTGCATTCATTTTTATTGGAAACAGGTGAACATGAATTTGGCAATGTTTTATTACGTTTTATTGCTTCACATTCCAAGTGTAATGCTGTACCAGGTGTGCTACTGAGCAAGTTTACTACATCAAAAAAAGCAAACGTATGGAGCTGGTTGTGTGATATAAACATCAAAATGTATTAGTTTATAAATCATGCACTACGGTAAAAGTGTTTTGAGCACATAACATAGTATTGTGCAAGGAACCACACAAAAATAAGGCTCTATTAAGCAATAATCTGTAATTATAATTGGTGTAAATAGAAATATAAGAGGTTGGTGTTTTACTATGTCGAGATATCTGCAAACGGTCTGGTCTCATAGTTATGTAGGTATTAGTAAGTAACATTTACAGGTACAAAACATACAGTTTTATATGTTTTGATTGATGCTGTCACAACACAGGCTAGGAGACACAGAGGTAAGTGGTCAAACAAGGGTATTTATTAAAGGAGACCGAGGAGACAACCAGGAGGTGACGAGAGGTGAATAATGCACTATGAGACGAGATCCAGATGGCTTAGCTTGTGGTAACAGTCCTTTGCTTTCTTGCAGGAAACACGTGGAACGGCTGGAGCGGTGGAGAAACAGGAACGTCTGAGGTAAGGGAAACACAGGCAAGTACAATAGGTCTGGCTTGGTTCAGGTAGGTGAACGGTAGACCGGACGAGGAGGGAGTGTGCAGATATAGTGGAGCTTGATTGGCTGCAGCAGATGCGGGGAATCAGAATGCAGGTGATTAGGATCTTGTGAAAGTGGGTGCTGATGCCTGCGGTGACTGAAGTGACTGTGACTCTCTGACACCCCCTCCCCCAGGGGCAGCTCCTGACGCCCTACCACGACGACTGGGACGGCCATGGTCTCTGGGTAAGGGACGATTCGGGCAGTTGAGATGGAATTCCTCCAAGAGTAAGGGGTCAAGGATATCGTCCCTGGTCACCCAGGATCTTTCCTCTGGTCCATATCCCTCCCAATCCACCAGGTACTCGAGCCGGCCGCCCCATCACTGGGAGTCCAGAATGTCACGGACCTAGTAGACTGCGGCCTCTTCCAAAACTTCTGGGGGAGGAGGTGCGTCCGGTTCGGTGTGTCCTGTGGTGGAAGGGGAGAACGGTTTCAGGTGTGAGACATGGAAAGTGGGATGTATTCGGTACCTGGCCGGAAGTTGGAGCTGATATGTGACTTTGTTGACCTTCCTCTATATTGGAAAGGGACCTATGTAGCGGGGACTAAGCTTATTGCAGGGCAGGCGGAGACAGAGGTCCCGGGTCGACAGCCAGACCCGATCGCCTGGCTGGAATCGAGGGGGGTCTGACCGACAGAATTTATGCCTCCGCACTGTACGCTTGAGATGCATGTGTGCTGAGTGCTGAGGAATCGGCTCCAGCTATGCTGATCGTTCGAGCAGTATGACCGAAGGTAACGTCCAAGCTCTTGGATATTCCGCTCAGTCTGGCCGTTAGTCTGAGGATGGTATCCAGAAGATAAGCTGACCGTTACCCCTAGGAGCTGAAAGAATGCCTTCCATACACGTGAGATGAACTGGGGACCCTGGTCTGACACTATGTCCTCAGGTCCTCATGGCCCTCGGAATTAGGAAGATCTGCGACAAAGTCTACCCCGATGTGTGACCAGGGTCTTTGGGGAACAGGCAGGGGAACCAGCTTGCCAGCTGGAAGATGGCGGGGGGACTTAGACATGGCACAGACTGAGCAGCTGCGGACGTACCTGATGACATCCTCGGCCATACTGGGCCACCAGTGCCAAGCTTGAAGGAGCGAGAGGGTTCGCTGGCTGCCTGGGTGTCCAGAGCCCGGTACTTCATGAACTGAGCCCAGAAGGGTTAAATGCTGGGAGGATGGAACGTAGGTCTTCCCTTCTGGGCCTCCCTGCGGACATGGCTCAGTGTGGGTGGCGTCATGGATGTGCTTGGTGAGTTCCCATTGGATAGGGCTGACAATGAGGGCTGGAGGGAGAATGGGTTCAGGTTCTGAGGGCTGATCGGGAGCGTGTAACCGGAAGAGTGCATCTGCCTTGGGGTTCTGTTTTCCGGGACGGTAGGTGATGGAAAAATGGAAATCTCTCTGACATATGCTAATCCCAACAATTTGGGCATATTAAAAAAAATAAATAAATAAAAAAAAAAGAAACATTATGTACGAACTGAAAAAGTCAAATATTTATGTTTCATTTGTATTATAAAGTTATTTGTATAGATGCATTTTATAAAAAAAAAAGTCTAAAAACAGACTGTATGAATTAAAATACTGTATGAGCTTCACATTGATGATATTGCTTAGCAACATTTTTGCACTATTCCCACATGAATCACATGTCCACCCACATGAATCACATCTCTATCACATACCACATCCACCTTGGAAACTATAGTCCTGCCTCGAAATGAAGATTTACACAGAATTACAGGCTCAAAAAAACAGACGTTTCACTTTTAAACCCTTTGGCCTGCAAATGTATTAAGTAAACTTGTTTTCTGTTCCTCAACAGAAGGACTGGTCAAAATGATGTGTAGGATAATAAATGATGACAGTATATGCCATAAATATCGTCCATAAGCCTAGACAAGACAAACATATCCTAAAACAAATTTTCCAGCTCAGTAATTGGAAGATCACCCTTGGACAAAGGCTCTTTCTCTACTTTTTAAGGAATCCTGTTTGTTTATTTGTTCCTTTTGCTAAAGTCTTCAGCCAACGCTGCAGTCAGGACATCAGGATCCTTGTAAGACTTCCGCTTGTCTGTGACTTTTAATTGAAAAGATTAATTTATTTGGAGAACATATTAGAGAATATTAACTTTGGTAAAAGTATTTCATAAGATTATTCATCAAAATAACAACTGTGGAACTTCTGCAAATGGTTTATCAATGACGAGGCAATATATAAACTTTCCAAACTCATTACAATCTGAATCAAGTCCCAACAAAAAATGTCAGAACATACCTGTGTGACATACACACATACATACTTGAATTTGTGGTTTACGGTGATTCTCCATAGTTACCTTTATTTATTTAAAAAGCGCTTTTAACAATACAGATTGGGCGTAATGTTTTTATACTGTACAAACTGTATTTGCTATTGCCCTACACCTAAATCTACCCCTTACAGGAAACTACTGACAATTTTTGAATTTCATAAAACACTGTTTAGTATGTTTTTGAAGCCTTTTGTTTTACGGGGACACAGGAAATGTCCTCATAAACCATGTTTACGTTGTAGTACCCATGTCATTATACACATTTGTGTTCTCGTAAACCATATATACCAGTACACACACACACACACACACACATATGTCTGGTTTGGTATCCTTGTGGGGACTCTCCATAGGCATAATACTTTTTCTACTGTATAGACCGTATATTCTATTGCCCTACACCTAAACCTACCCCTTACAGGAAACTTACTGCATTTTTAGATTTTCAAAAAACTTCATTCTGTGTGATTTATTAGCTTGTTTACCAGTGGGGACCTCAATTTAGGTCCCCACCGTGACACGAGTCCCCATGAGTCTGTGTGTATTCAGGTTTAAGTCCCCACCTGAATAGAAAAACAGGTACACACACTCACACTCACTCTCTCTCACACACACACAGCTGTACAGCAAACAGTAAATCTCCTACAGTTCTGTTTAAGTCTCTGAAGTGTATTTTTCACAGTAAACGCCCACACAGAGAGTTTCAGAGATGCACTGGCTTTTGTGTCAGATCCTCTGTGAACACACGTTTGTTTGTGTAAATGTCTGACCATCGGCTAATCAACGGCAAATATAGCTCTCGCATTTACTGCTGAAATGTTCCACTATACACGCAGATTCAGCGCTGTTAGTGTGCTTATACTAGAGCGGCAAATGCATAAAGCATATGTGTGTACAGCTGGGATTGTTTTACAGTAAGAGCTCCGTGTCTGTCAGCATGTGCATGTGTCCACATGTATGTGTGGGACGTTAATACTGTATGAATCATGCAGCAGATTTCACAAATTGCCTGGGCTCAAGAGCTTCAGCTGTGAAGAGCGATGTTCTCGTAACTTTTGCACTCAGTTTAAACAGGATTTTGGTTAGTTCTGGTTCTCAGCTTTGATTGGCTGTTCAGACTGTCAGTCTGTGCATTAGACTCGTACTGCAATTATACTACAGCAAATTTACTGTCTTTAAATGAACATTTCTATACATTCGGCTCCATAAAATCTATTTTCTAATTTTCATTAAATAACGTCTGGTGAGGAAAATATGGACGTATGATGACTTATCAGTAATATACAGCTCAAAACCAGCAACTTCCAAGTTCTGCAACTGAGCTGGATAGTTTATCTATATCTATATAACTCGATTAATATGTCATATGGGACCAACAATGTTTTGCCCACCAATTTTACCACACATCAGCACTGATCAGCAAAGATTTACAGGAATATAAGTGATGTTTTGGAAAACAAGGTTTCTGGCACATCATACACCTGAAATTATATGTCTGAATCAGTTTAGTGCAGAAACGCTGGGAGCATGTGGACAATTATATCAAAACCGACTCCTCCGAGACACGAGAGTCTGCAATTCTGCAGTCGCGACATGACATGAGCCAAACGTCTAGATGGCTTTTGACTCAAAGGTCTCCCACTGTCCAGCACAACTTTCATGAGTCTCCAAAGATATTTACTACATATTTCTGTTATGACAAAGCTGCTATATATTTTTCTGAAATATATAAATTCATGTGTGTGTATTTATATATACATAATAAATATACACAGTACACTTACATATATTATGTAAACAAAATTTTGGATGCGATTAATCCAATCGTTTGACAGCACTAATAATACTATATTAAATATATTATACAGAAATATACAAATATTTAAATAAGCTGCTTCTTATTGATGCATTGATTGATTCATTGATTGATAAACAGAAACAATCAGATTTATAATATTTTATTTTATTTCATGTACTTTTTATATTTTAATTAAGTTAATTGTAAGTATTAAAATTAATTGTATTAATAATATATTAATTTGAATCATTCAAAGTCATCTTGCCTTGGACCGCTGGCTTTGATTGAACAGAACTATCTTTCTCCCACATTTTCCATCGGACATAAAGATGCAACTCAACACAGCAGAGAAATTTGAGGTATAGTTCACTATGAATGTACCATAAAATTGGCCCATGTGACTGGAGTGCTATTTTATGAAGTTTTTGGTAGTCAAAATATTGATTTGCTTTGTGTGTGTGTGTGTGTGAGAGAGAGAGAGAGAGAGAGAGTGTGAGTGTGTGGAATCAGGAGGAAATTTATGTCAATTTAATACGTTTGAATTTTAACATATATATACCCTAGTGAACATAAATATACTAAATGTATTTGAAATACATTTATTTCATGCTAAGTATACTACACACACATTTACATATTTATGTACTTAACAATACCCTGCAATTGTACTTTTAGTATACTAAACTGGTGTACTTAAAGTCTGCTAAATTGGAACAACTAATGTTGTGCTTAATGCACTTTAATTGTGTGGAAGTAGAGCTGAAGTCCAACTAAAGATATACTGAAGTATATCTGATTGTGCTAAAGTGGAACTATTGCTAGTATACTTCAGGTACACTTTAAATATATTAAAGACTGATATTATTCAAAGATCATACAATATCCTCATCAATAGTGACATTAAAACACATTTTAGGCTTAATATTAAGAAAAGTGCATTGTGCTTTTTAAATTTAATTATAACTTTTATATCAGTAAGTCTTGATTGATACAGTAAATTTGTTGATAGATCTGAACTATACCTAGTATGAAATAAGTGTATTTTAAATATATATATATAATTTTTTTTTTTTTTTTTACTAGGGTATGCATGTGTGAGAGACAGAAATGTCTGTCTGTCTAGCATTAAATAAACTTAATTCAAGGACATATTTTCTAAAAACAAGCTAAATTAATTAGTTTTAAAGGTGTTTAGATATAAAGTTATGTTATTTCTAGACAACAAGACAAAAGTACTGATTAAGATGAATATTTATTTATTTACTATTATTATTTTATTCTATTTTATTTATATGTATATATTTATTTATTTTTTACATGAGTCCTTCAGAATAATGTCTGAGCGTGTTTGAGGGACGTTCACGACACATAAATGCATGTGTTAGTTTACATGTGTGCATATGTGCGGTGTGTGATTTGATTCTGACTCGAGACGCTCTGAAACTGTAAAACCTCAGTAGTAAAACCCGAAGGCCACATGAAAGTCAGCAGAGAGGACTGGTTATCTGCGGCTCGCAGCACAGGACCCTCGCAGGGACTGAAGACCGAGCGTCAAGTTTTATATGGATCTGGGGAGGCTTTTGTGGTCTTTTAACAGTCCTGAAATCCTAAAAGAGGAGGTTTTTGACCCAGTTTGGGGTTATCTGGGGACTTTTTTTTCTTCTACTAAAGTTAGGAGCTTGTTTTAAAGAGTTACACCACAGCATAATCGTTAAAAATCAAAAAAGTGAGAAGTCCTCTGTTTGCAAGCCTGGAGTATTAAACTTTATAGCAGTGTGCAGTTAACTCAACCAGAATGACACAATCTGATGCTGACTGTACATAAAATACATTTGCAAGTAAACTCTTGTTTTCTTTGAATGGTCTAATAAACAGCAAGTTGCATATTTCTAAGAAATAATTAAGAAAGGAGTTCCAAAATAAGAGAATGTAAAATAGTTTGAATAAAAACAAAGATGATTTGCTTTTGATAAATATGATTTACTGTTGGTAAAGCACATGCTAAGAGACTGGAAAAATATAGACAAGCTTGATATATGTTGATATATGTGTTTAGTTTCTACTAAACGCAACTGAGAAGGATTTACAGTAAAGTGTAGGTCAGAAAGTACATCTGTGGCGTTACATGCAAACATTTGAAGCAATTTCCAAATTGTCTCCATAATGTTGTTTACAAAAATCAAAAGCCTTGAGATGTAAAGCTCTGGCGTTAAATATCTGTGGACTGTTTAGACTGTATTTAGAACATACATGACATTTACACACGGAGAATAAACAAGCGATTTGAAGCGTTCCCAATGAAAACCACGGCACTCAGCATCATCGTAACCACCCCGTTCCAGCATGTGCTACCAGAACTAATATTTAGATTAATTTGTCAGCCCAGTGGAAATGTGTTGACAGCAATAGAGCAATAGCAATAGAGTGCGTATGAAATCTACACGAGCTGACAGCGGGCTGGACATTACTCTGATTCAGAGCAGCGACTGAACAAACGCCAGCGTTACTGAACAGAAAACAGACTCTGCGTGAAGCTATTTTAGCTGGAGTGCGTTTGGCCGAGGGTCTAGCCGTCAATTAAGATTGCAGGACACGTTAGACGAGATGAACACGAGCCATTATTGCTTTTAGAACTCAATAACAGAATGCTTTTTGCTTCTAATTAAACAAGATGTCTGTGTGTTGACCCTCCATCTGTTCTCATGCATTTGAGCACTGACAGGCCATTCGATTACATCTCAAGCATCATTTATAACTGCAGGTATACGTCTAATACCTCTATTCATGGATATCCAAACAAGAGTCCAGGTGCTATTAGGTTTGGAGCGTCTGTGCCAGCGCAGAGTTTTTATTCTGTCAGTCAGACTGATTAATGTCTGAACTGATTAACTATTGCTTTGGTCTCTGCCAGCGAGTCAAACACGGTCCACAGACTCACTTCAGTGTCGACTTACTGACCATGAAACTTTATTTGCATTACTGGGACGGTCACATTTAGAGCATTAATTTAATGTGATTAATTATTTCAAAAATGCAAAATATTTAAGATTTAATGACTCCTGGATAAGGGATTTTACTACCATTGGATCAGTTCAAGCTTTATTTTTTTCTCTCCATTTTTTGCATTTCTCACTAAATTGTGATTTAAATCATACTGTGTAACATTTTTATTTATTTTTTTAAAGAAGTACAGTTGTTTTATTTCTTTATTCATTTTATGTTTTGGAAAGTTTAACTATGTGTCGACCACCAGTTGAAAAGTTTGGGGTCGGTAAGATTTTTTTAATTGTTTTGTCACTTATGCTCAACAAGGTTGCATTTATTTGATCAAAAATGCAGTAAAAATTAGAAAATTATATTACAATTTGAACTAGTGGATTTCTATGTGAGTTAAACTGTAATGTATTTCTGTGATGCGCAGCTGTATTTTCAGCATCATTACTGCAGTCTTCAGCGTCACATGATCTTCAGAAATCATTCTAATATGCTGATTTACTGCTCAACAAACATTTCTGATTATTATCAATGTTGAAAACAGTCGTGCTGCACAATATTTTTGTGGAAATACATTTTATTTTTCTGGATTTATTTGAAATAGAAATCTTTTTAACATTATAAATGTCTTTCCTGTCACTTTTCATCAATTTGTCCTCGCTGAATAAAAAAAGCTTTTGAATAGCAATGTACATGAGACACACATATGTTTTGGCACACAATAAAAAAAAAAAAAGGGTAAAGATGATTAATGACCTTGTCAAAGTTCCACAGCTTTACAGACGTATTGTTTAGGTTTAGTGATTCATTACTTATACACCTCTGAATGGTACCACGTGAAGAACATTTTTCACTTTTTTTTTTCTTTCTACAGTGGCTCGGCTCTGCAAAGTCAAATATACTTTTCCTCTTTCCTACACAAAATGATGATGATTTCAAGCCGCTTTGTCTGATTTGCAGGAGAGGGTCATTAGTCTTGCTTAATCAAGATTGCATAACATTACAGACAAACTTTGAGCCACACATGACTGTAACAGACTGTTTAGTTCCTGTAAACTATTAACCAGTGCAATGTTCCTTGAAACTATATCAAGGCAAATGCACTTTATTTATTATCCCAGTGGCATCTAAGTAGAACCTCAAGACCAGATGATGGGTAACGAGCTTGGGCTCTTTGGTCATGTTTAATACTCAAAAACTAAAGGCAGTCATTATGAAATAAAAGCATATAATGCTGTAGAGATGTACAGCATGATTTCAATGGCCGCAGACAGAAGCCAGCACATTTAACATTAACAGAAGAGAGTCATTACTGCAATAGCTGTCAACCCACACACAGAGAGAGCGACTCTTCTCTGAACTGCGCTTCAGATCCCCTCATTACAATAACAGGACAGGTGTCGAGTTTTATTCTATACTGGATCAAATGACTGTCTCTGTCTTTTATACACTTGATCGCAGAGAGTGATAATGAGAAAGGCAAAGAGTCTTAAGTCACTGTTTTTGGTAGCATTACGCCGGCTCTGGCACATTTTACAGCCTTCACTAAAACAACTGAGCCGCTTCGTGGGGAAAATATAGCTTTCAGACCACTTTTTTTATTGGGCATTAAAAATAAAATACTAATATGTGACCCTGGACCACAAAACCAGTCTTAAGTCGCTGGGGTATATTTGTAGCAATAGCCAACAATACACTGTGTGGGTCAAAACTATACATTTTTCTTTTGTCAAAAATCATTAGAATATTAAGTAAAGATCATGTTCCAAGAAGATATTTTGTAAATGTCTTACCGTAAATGTATAAAAACTTCATTTTTGATTAGTAATATGTATTGCTAAGAACTTCATTTGGACAACTTTAAAGGTGATTTTCTAATTTTTTTTTTTTTTTTTTTGCTCCCTCAGATTCCAGATTTTCAAATAGTTGTATCTCAGACAAATATTGTCCGATCCTAACAAACCATACATCAATGGAGAGATTATTTATTCAGCTTTCAGATGATGTATAAATCTCAATTTCGGAAAATTTACACTTTTTACAACCAAGACTGGTTTTGTGGTCCAGGGTCACATATACGTATATAGGTACTGTGGACATTGTTTCAAAATTAAGAATAAATTAGTGGTTAAAATAAAAAATAAAAAATAATTAAAATGAAAACTGAAAATATTAAATTAATTCAAAATATTAATAAAAATAATATAATAAAAAATATTTTTATAATAATACTAAAATGTTTGTTTTTTTTGTTTTTGTTTGTTTGTTTTTATGCACAGACCTCATATTTGCTGGATGAAATCCAACAGTTATTTCTTATTAAATATGATGTGCTGATTTAAAAAGAAAGTACCAAATTATGGTGCATTTCATGGTATTTCTGCTTTCGACTACCATTTGTGTGTTGAAGAAGTTTTGTATGCTCCTTAATCAGCAGAAAACATCACAAACATGATTCCTGTCTGAATCTGAGCCTTTTGAACTATTTGATCAATTCTTGGTCCATTTTCACATGCATGACATTATTTTATTTCTAGTCCTGATTTCAAGGTCAGATTTACTGTATGGCCAATGACAGAAGATGCCAACATGATCCAGATGTTATTAGCTTTTACTGTTTTTAAAAATATTGTTCCTCTCCTTTGCAGATTGTAAGTTAAATGATTTTGTCAATAACAAATGTCACTTTCTGATATTTGATTTTGTTATTTTGACAAGTGCATTAAAGCTGATATTTAAATATAATTTGAAAAATCTTAATTCTTGTTTTGTGGGAAAAAAAAAGTACATGATGGAAGGTGTTTATTAATATTTTTAA